>NW_024725489.1:75000-97500 GCF_018991925.1 Homarus americanus | reverse complement strand
GTGTGTGTGTGTGTGTACGTCAGTCAGCTGTGGTCTTAATAACAGCTCAGTAAAGGAAGGGAAAATGTCTATCGCAAGACCCTCTGGGTCTCCTTCGCCAAGATCCACAATTAAAACAGGAATTTCAACATCTCGACGCGAAGGGAATAGGAGGCTAGAGTGTCCATTAGATCGACACACTCCTACACATTAGATACAACTTTTGTCTCTATTGCAGTGATACGTAGATCCCTCAGGGCGAAAACATATTATTAAGGGACATTGAGGCCTTATGGGGGCAAGAGAGACACATACCACTGATGAAATTAAGGGCCATAATTCCCCGAGTAACAGTAATGGTCGGGAGCCTTAAGGACTGAGGGTTGTATAAGTGTCACAAGCAATAGATGCCGTGAAGAACAAAAGAGAGCTGTAATGAGGAGAATCATGGTGGAATATAAAGGGGATTATCTTTCCTCGCTCACTAATACAAGTTTGGATCCTTGTTATTGTTGTCATCCGAGGTCATTTATATATATAGATGATATATAAAGAAAATAGTCCATATAAATCTAAAAACGCCGCAGATGTTGTCACCAAGAGATAACCTTTTGGTTTTTTCGTGTTTGTAAATTAATGGAAAACTGTTGATAATTTTGTTTCCTCTGATTTATTCATAACGTTGTTTACTGTTATAATGTAATATACACTAATTAAATAAGGTAAGGTAAGGTAAGGTAAGGTAATTGTTACGGTAAGACAAAATTAAGTTACTACTAATGATAATTAATTTATTGTTTACATTATAAATTATTTACATATTACTTCAAAGTAAAAAAAAGTATATTAAAATTTTTACAACAACTCAATTAACAAAAAACAAACAAAAAACAACTACAAACAACAATAACAAAAACAACAACAAACGATAATAACAAAAACAACAAAAACAATAACAACACCATATTTGAGAAGCAGGACACTATGAATTTGTAAAAGTATGAAAACTGACACACACACACACACACACACACACACACACACACACACACACACACACACACACAGCAAAAGTCACTTGAGTGTTGAGGCGGTAGGATCTAACACCCAACCATCACTGAATTACAAACAGAAGGAAAATATTTGGGACAAGTCTTCCTCCTCGAGTCCCTTAGGATAGGTTGGGTTAGGTTAGGTTAGAAAAGGAGGGAGAGAGAGAAATGTTATGTGAAATATTAGCAAACATTCTCACTATTTATTGTCTTAATCCCTCACCCTCCCTCACTTAATCCCTCACCTTCTCTCACCCTCCCCCTCTTAATCCCTCACCTCCTCACTTAATCCTCTGCATCCCCCTCGCAATCCCCACCTTCTCTCACCCTCCACCACTTAATCCCTCACCTTCTCCTCACCCTCCCCCTCTTAATCCCTCCCCACCCTCCCCTCCATAATCCCTCACCTTCTCACCCTCCCCCCTCTTAATCCCTCACCCTCCCTCCCATAATCTAACCCTCCCCTCTTAATCCCTCACCTTCTCACCTCCCCTCCCACACCCTTACAACCTTTCTCACGCCCACACCCTGCCTCCTCCCACCCACCTACCCACCCACACACCTTCAATACTCTCACCTCCCCGAGGAGTGCAGAGATCGATGGTAAAAGCCGCCAAAAGTGAATAACTAGATAGTAATACGCGGTAACATTGGGGGTTGTCTCCTTGTTATGTGTAATCACCATCACCACCACGTGTCCTTCCGTCCCCCCCTCTCCCCCACACACGCGCGTGCAGAGGCCGTCACGACACGTCACTGCACTCGTTTCCTGTCCCCCATCCCCCTCCCATCCCCGGAGTCATCAGTGAGAGGTAACACATGCAATGGAAACGAAATGTATTTTTTTATTTCTGATTTACAGATAGTTCAAGAGTGTATGTATGTATGTATGTAAGAATGTATGTATGTATGTATGTATGAAATAGAATGTAAGTATGTATTTGTGTGAAATAGTGGAAGTATGTATGTATGTATGTATGTATGTATGTATGTATGTATGTATGTATGCATGTATGTATATGTACTGTATGTATGTATGTATGTATGCATGTATGTATGTACATGCATGTATGTATGTACTGTATGTATGTATGTATGTATGTATGTATGTATGTATGTATATATGTATGTATGTATGTAAACAAACAACAAATGAATATTAATTACCTCCCACTAACTCCTGGTACAAATAATGTGTACACGGCCAGCTTGTTGATAAAGACAGCAGGATGTTTGGTGGCTGGTAACAAGATAACTATTAGCGTGGGCTGCTGGTACTGAGGGGCACTGTTACTATAGTATTTACACTCTCTCTCTAACACAACCCTTTACACCAATATAACACAACAACAACCACAACATCAACTTGGCCTTCACAAAACGCGATTACAAACATTTATTGTGAATATTAAACGCGTGAGTTATGTATGTATGTATGTATGTATGTATGTATGTATGTATGTATGTATGTATGTATGTATGTATGTATGAATGAATAGAAAAAATATAAAACTCAACTGTTTACAATAAACCCTCCCCCAAAACAGAATAAATCCGGTACAGGTATAACGGAAATACCGGCAACCATATCATTTGTATTTTAAATGGTATTATGGTGTTGCAAATGTATGAAAAAGTTACCCCCTCCCCCTCCCCCCCCCTTGCCCTCTCAATAACGGAAACATCAGGACGGAGAGGAGGAAAATTATATCTGTTTTGGTGGTGGTAATTCAGGTCGTGGATATGATGGTAATGTGTGTGTGTGTGTGTGTGTGTGTGTGTGTGTGTGTGTGTGTGTGTATGTGTGTGTGTGTGTGTGTGTGTCATGTGTGTGTGTGTGTGTGTGTGTGTGTGTGTGTGTGTGTGTGTGTGTGTGTGTGTGTGTCTGTGTGTGTGTGTGTGTGTGTGTGTATGTGTGTGTGTGTGTGTGTGTGTGTGTGTGTGTGTGTGTGTGTGTGTGTGTGTACAAGGTATCATTCAAGGAACATCAAAATGCAAATAAATGATTATAACCTAACCTAACCTAACCTAACCTAACCTAACCAACTCTAACCTAACCTAACCTATCTTATGATGGTAAATAATGTCTTAAATCAAACTAAACAAATTTGACCATACATGAATTACTTCCCAGTAAGTTGTAGCAGTAGAAATAAAACGTTATCATTATTTACCATGAATATGTATGTATGCAAGATTATAAGTATGTATGTATGTATGTATGAATTAATATAAATATTCACGTATGTAAGTATGTATGTAAGTATGTATGTATGTATATGATTATAAGTATGTATGTATGTGTATGATTATAAGATTGTATGTATGATTATAAGTATATGTATGTATGTATGATTATAAGTATGTATGTATGTATGTATATATGTATAGTTATAAGTATGTATGTATGTATGTATGTATGTATGAATGATTATAGTATGTATGTATATGTATGATTATAAGTATGTATGTATGATTATAAGTATGTATGTATGATTATAAGTATGTATGTATGATTATAAGTATGTATGTATGTATGTATGATTATAAGTATGTATGTATGTATGTATATATGTAGTTATAAGTATGTATGTATGTATGTGTATGAATGATTATAAGTATGTATGTATGTATGTATGATTATACGTATGTATGTATGTATGTATATGATTATAAGTATGTATGTATGTATGTATGATTATAAGTATGTATGTATGTATGTATGATTATGTATGTATGTATGAATTAATATAAATATTCACGTATGTAAGTAATGTATGTATGTAGAGTATGTATGTATGTGAGTGTATGTATGCCCACACGTCAGCCATAACTCACATCTCGTTGCAGCAGCTGCATATAACCACACCCACACACACACACAGAGCCAGGTGAAGCAGCGCCCCGGTAGGAGTAGTGTGGCAGCACCAATGAGCCGTGCTGGGTGGCCTGCAGGAGGGAGAGATAGATGGATAGATTCGTCACCAACACTGCAATTTCCCCAACCTACTCTTAATGTTGACCCATCTAGCGGTGAGGGGGGTAGATGCAGCCCAAACACACACACACGCACACACACACACACACACACACACACACACACACACACACACACACACACACACACACACACACACACACACACACACACACAAGTACAGAGGGTATTTGTCCATCTCTATTTCTGGTATTTCTCTCTCTCTCACAACAGCTATCATCACCCGCTTATATAATGACACGGAGTTCTGGCTTACCTAGTAATTACCATTAGGAATATAATCGTATGTCACCAGAGAGAGAAAGAAAAGAGAGAGAGAAGAAGAGAAGAGAGAGGAGAGAGAGAGAGAGAGAGAGAGAGAGAGAGAGAGAGAGAGAGAGAGAGAGAGAGAGAGAGAGAGAGAGAGAGAGAGAGAAAAGTCACTTTATCCTGTTGACTTAACAATACGCACCATAAAGTTCACTCAGTACATGACAACACTGTTAATGACCTCACCTGGACACACACAGTAATGACCTCACCTGGACACACACTGTTAATGACCTCACCTGGACACACACTGTTAATGACCTCACCTGGACACACACTGTTAATGACCTCACCTGGACACACACAGTTAATGACCTCACCTGACACACAGTAATGACCTCACCTGGACACACACAGTTAATGACCTCACCTGGACACACACTGTAATGACCTCACCTGACACACTGTAATGACTCCCACCTGGACACACCACAGTAATGACCTCACCTGGACACACGCAGTAATGACCTCACCTGGACACACGCAGTAATGACCTCACCTGGACACGCAGTAATGACCTCACCTGGACACACACAGTAATGACCTCACCTGGACACACACAGTAATGACCCCACCTGGACACACAGTAATTACCTCACCTGGACACACACAGTAATGACCTCACCTGGACACACACACACAGTAATGACTCACCTGGACACACACAGTAATGACCTCACCTGACACACACAGTAATGCTAATTCACTTATTGTTGCAGTGTTTATGTTATTAACTCTTGGTGTCTTATAGTTAGTTCACGTGAAGATTAGTCACCTGAACCCTGGCCTATGTTAATCTAATCTACCATATTTTAACCTAACTAACCTAACTTAACCAACTTAACCCACCTAATCCAACCCAACCTAACCTAACCTTTCCCCTGTGTGTGTGTGTGTGTGTGTGTGTGTGTGTGTGTGTGTGTGTGATATAGCTGTATAATTATAGTTTATTCCTTTAAGTCTTATATAACAGAATAATTCCCATATATCTTCCCCTGTCAGAGTCTTCACACCCACAATTATGATCTCTAGGTAACAGGTGCCGAGGGGTCATATTACCTTACACCTCAACAGGCACTATTACCGTTGTTGTTGTTGTTGTTGGATGTGATTGGCTTGGAGCTAGACTGGAGGGGGGGGATGGGGGGGGGGTAAGGGAGGAGAGAGAGAGAGAGAGAGAGAGAGAGAGAGAGAGAGAGAGAGAGAGAGAGAGAGAGAGAGTGTAAACAGTGGCACGGGGCATCAATAAAGTCAAGCATGCATGTCATTATGGTCGATAAACCTCAGCTCGGGTGACGTAAAACAAGCATTACAATCAGTAATCTCCCGCCCGGACGAACACAGTGACATCCTAGCTCGGCTGCACCCCGCCATCACGGAAGGGAGCCAACACAGGAAGCGGGCCAAAATTTACACTTTTAATTTCTCCTTATATTTTAATCTAATTCAACTAAATATACCGGACGAAAGGATGTTATATTTCTGGAGTATGTCTAGAGTATATGTGTGTATACTTTAGGTAACTATTAAGTGATTTAAGCCATTACTTAAACCATAAAACTAGACCGTAAGACAAATGCTTTTCTTATACCGGAAGATAGCCATAAATATATTCTAAATTTCTGATATATGTTTTTATAATATAATTCACTAAGTATATCACTGACGTGTGTCATATTTACTGGATATATCAAGGGTATATCTGAGTAGGAAGACTGTTATAAGAGTTAACAGGAACACAGAACTTAACTTAGACCGGAAGCTGTTAAGAGATACGCTCGGTGGATCTAAGGTCATTGTTATATTAAATTAATTCAGGAAGTATATGACTGTGAAGGATGTTATATTTTATTGAATATATTAGAGGTATACTGTATGTGTGTATATATGTGTTGTGTAGTATTAAATTAATTGTATCTACCATAACTCCACGAAATATCAACAAATAATAACACTTTGACTCGGTAAATAAAGTTTGTTTTTCTATCCTAACTAATTACCTTTGTAAATTACGTTAAATTAAAATATATAAAGAATTGATACATTAAGACAAAACTCTGAATAAATTAATACCAAAATAAAAAAATACCTTAAGAAAGTTAGCGTAGAAACAATGTTACCTGGGCCACACCTGAACGCCGCCAGGTGTACTCGACGCCAGGTGCACACGACGAGTGGTGTACACAACGCCAGGTGCACACGACGCAGGTGTACACGACGCCAGGTGTACACGACAGGTGCACGGTGTAGACGCCGACGACGGTGGGCGCCGTAGGCACGATGCGTGGCACGACGCCAGGTGTACACGACGCAGGTGTACACGACGCCAGGTGTACACGACGCCAGGTTCACACGACGCCAGGTGTACACGACGGTGTACACGACGCCAGGTGTACACGACGCCAGGTGCACACGACGCCAGGTGTACACGACGCCAGGTGCACACGACGCAGGTGCACACGACGCAGGTGTACACGACGCCAGGTTCACATGACGCAGGTGTACACGACGCCAGGTGCACACGACGCAGGTGTACACGACGCAGGTGCACACGAGCGGACGCGTTTTATTGTTTTAGCGATTAAATGCTAATTTTGTGAATGGTCCTCGGAGAGTGAGGGTCGCTTACTGCTACACCGTGGTAATACTTCACTACTGAACTTAGGAATAAACGCTTTGTATTGTGATGTGTTATTGTTGTTGTTGTTATTATTAAATTATTGTTGTTGGTGTTGTTGTTTTTATTATTATTATTATTTTTTTGTTTTTATTATTATTGTTTTTTATTATTATTATTATTATTATTTATTATTATTATTATAATTATTATTATTATTATTATTGTTTTTGTTGTGTTATTTCTATACTGTTGTCAATATCAAATGACTATCGCAACCACTACCACCACCACCACCACCACCACCACCACCACCACCACCACCACCACCACCACCACCACCACCACTCTCAAAGTGGTACGCCAGTGATAGTAATTATTTGTGTGGCGGACTAACAATCACACACACACACACACACACACACACACACACACACACACACACACACACACACACACACCACACACACACACACGCGTACACACAGTAACATTTAAGGACAGTACCTGAGAGAAGAGAGAGAGAGAGAGAGAGAGAGAGAGAGAGAGAGAGAGAGAGAGAGAGAGAGAGAGAGAGAGAGAGTTGGGTTAAGTTAGGTTATGACAATCGACCACTATTACACCTTTACACAGACAGACAGACAGATACAGCTCCCTAATTCACTACACCGCGACGCCCTGTTTCTTGAGGCGAAAATTTTACGCCCAAATTGATACCTGGTGTTTTAGTCTACGTGATAATTAGCTTCAGGTGTTATAGAGACAGGTAACTCCACCTTCCCAGGCCGTAATATTAGTGTCAGTTGCCACATGTTGCCTAATCAACCTCGAATATATTAAATATAGCAACTCAACCTACTGGAACTGTTCATAATCAACCTCAGGCAGACAACCCAACTCAACTCCTCTCTGACCACAATCCAACGCTCGACGGGGAAGAGGGGGGGTGGGGAGGGGGGAGGGGGGGAGGTGGTAGGTAGCGTGAAATCCCATCATCATTTAGATATATTCTTTGAGCTCATCAGCACACACTATAGTATGTCATTTTCAACCTTACTAGCCTGATGACATTCTAATAGAGGCCCGGGGGATGGGGGGGGGTTAGATAGTTGGTGGGGAGGGGGTAGAGACGTGGGAGAGGAAATTGAAGGAGGAAGGAGAGGATAGTTAAGAAGGGAGGGAGAGAAGAGGATCGGGAGGAAAGGAGGGAAGGGAGACAGGGAGAAGTGGCAGGAGAGGGGGAAGGGAGAAGGGAGGGGAGGGAGTTGGTCGTTTAAAAGCCAAGCCTGGGAGAGAACTAATTATTACTTTTTATTTTATCACTAATAAAAAACTCGTAAATTAGCCCCCAGGTTACTTACAAAACAACGTAAATTAATCACCTTGTTTACACTACCTGTCAGGGCAGGTGAGTAGGTCGGCCAGTGTCGTCTGCAACTCACTCACCTCTGTAAGTAAAGTAAAAAATAAGTAGGTTGGTAAGTAAATAAGTAAGAAGGCAAGTAAGCAAATAAATAGATACTAAAGTAAGTAATCAAACAAGAAATCAAATAAGTAATGCATTAATAACCGAAAAGACACACACACACACACACACACACACACACACACACACACACACACACACACACACACACACACACACACACACACACCACTTATAGTCACCACGCCAGGTAGAGCAACCAACCACACTCAACATGTCAGGTAGACGAATACAATCATCAGGGTGTAGGCGAGTGACGGTGTTCAGGTGAGACACAGTGGGGCGGGGGGTGACGGTGTTCAGGTGAGACACAGGTGGGCGGGGGGTGACGGTGTTCAGGTGAGACACAGGCGGGGGTGACGGTGTTCAGGTGGGGGGGGTGCAGGTGGGTGACGGTTAGGTGAGACACAGGTGGGCGGGGGGGACGGTGTTCAGGTGAGACACAGGGGGGGGGGGTGACACAGGTGGGCGGGGGTGACGGTGTTCAGGTGAGCATGGGCGGGGGGGTGACGGTGTTCGGGTGAGACACAGGTGGGCGGGGGTGACGGTGTTCAGGGTGAGGTAGACACAGGTGGGCGGGGGGTGACGGTGTTTAGGTGAGACACAGGTGGGCGGGGGGGTGGTGTTCAGGTGGAGACAGGTGGGCGGGGGGTGACGGTGTTTAGGTGAGACACAGGTGGGCGGGGTGACGGTGTTCAGGTGAGACACAGGTGGGCGGGGGGTGACGATGTTTAGGTGAGACACAGGTGGGCGGGGGGTGACGGTGTTCAGGTGGAGACACGGTGGGGGGTGGTGTTCAGGTGAGACACAGGTGGGCGGGGGGTGACGGTGTTCAGGTGGGAAGATGTGTCACCTATAGTCATTTTCCTACCGGGTTGAGAGAGAGAGAGAGAGAGAGAGAAGAGAGAGAGAGAGAGAGAGAGAGAGATAAAACACACAAAACTCAACATCTCAAGAATAATAATGTAACTCAGGTGATAACTACAGGTGGTAAAAATAACAACGGATCCAAACAAGACAATTCCTCCTCTTGTTTTTCACACCAGTAAATAAATCCACCATAACTACTATATACCTACACAAAATCCTTAGTAATCCCGGTAACATAAATTATAATAAATCTGAATAAATCCTAATTAATCCCAGTAACATGAATTAGAATAAATCCCCGTAAGATACATTATAATAAATCCGAATAAATCCCTATAAGAGAAATTATAATAAATCCGAATAAATCCCAGTAGCATAAATAATAAATCCCAATAGCGATTTTTATTAGAATTTAGAGAATATATATATTTTTTATTTTTAGTCTCTGCAATATTATATAGAATGGTATTATTAATTTAGAAATGGTGTCCAGTAAAAAAAAAAATTACCTCGTTATTTTTTAAGTAATTTAATGGATTGAACTGACTTATTGATTCTTGATTTAAGGGTGATTGATGCCCAGACAGTTGCCCACACATACAGTACACACACACACACACACACACGTACACATCCCATACGTACAGATATACACATTCGTACATACATATACACACACACACACACCTATACTTAAACCTAGAGACAAACACCTTTATATCCACACACACACACACACACACACACACACACACACACACACACACACACACACACACACACATATTGACTGATAGAAAATAGATATAAAATATGAAGAGCCAGATATATACACAGAGATATATCACCTGTACGACCATCCTACACCTGGGAGACATAACTCCTACACCAA
This sequence comes from Homarus americanus, assembly GCF_018991925.1. Taxonomy (NCBI): domain Eukaryota; kingdom Metazoa; phylum Arthropoda; class Malacostraca; order Decapoda; family Nephropidae; genus Homarus; species Homarus americanus. Next base: position 87,297 of record NW_024725489.1, on the reverse strand, counting down.
ACTATCGCCACAAACTATCGCACCAAATAGTCGTCCTCAAATTTTATCTCCGTTGATTGTCGCTGTGTCGTCATCATGGAAAACGACCAAAAACTGTATCGGATCTAAAATTATCGGGGGATTTACGTGTCGTCGTTGTCAATGTCGTGTTTTTGGTTGTTGTAGAAATTGGTGTGTAGTCTTGAAAGTAGGATTGTCGTAGTGTTAAATTTGTCGTAACTTCTGTCAAATTTGTCGTAATCCTGTCAAATTTGTCGTAACTTGTGTCAAATTGTCGTAACTGAGTCAAATATGTCGTAACTGCAAATAAATTGTCGTAACTCTTGGAAGAAAATTGTCGTAGTCTGACGTCATAGCTCGTAGCCTATATGCTTGTAGTGTGTGTGTGTGTGTGTGTGTGTGTGTGTGTGTGTGTGTGTGTGTGTGTGTGGACAATACTACACAAGCTTAACCTGCACTTAACCTGCAACACTTATCACCTGTCCAGCCTGTCTATCATTAGTGACCTACCTTGACCTTCTACCCCCACACACCTGGTCCTGTCACTCTTAATAGACAGGTAATTAGTTGACAGTCACCGTTAACAGACAGGTAGGTAGTTATCATTGACACCGTTGACAGTTAGGAATTCTGTTAACATCTCTAACTCCAACAGTCTGTTAACAAGTGCTCACAGATTGAATGATTCTTCCATTACCCTTCAGGTACTGTTAACAGAGAGGTAATTCAACCCTTCACCGTTAACAGAGAGGTAATTCAACCCTTCACCGTTAACAGGGAGATAACTTAACCCTATCACCGTTAACAGGGAGATAACTTAACCCTTCAGACCGTTAACAGGGAGATAACTTAACCCTATCACCGTTAACAGGGAGGTAACTTAACCCTTCAGTGTTAACAGGGAGATAACTTAACCTTCACCGTTAACAGAGAGGTATTCAACCTTCACCGTTAACAGAGAGGTAATTAACCTCACCGTTAACAGGAGATAACTTAACCCTATCACCGTTAACAGGGAGATAACTTAACCTTCACCGTTAACAGGGAGATAACTTAACCCTATCACCGTTAACAGGGAGGTAATTGACCTTCAGTTAACAGGGAGATAATTAACCCTTCACCGTTAACAGAGAGGTAATTCAACCCTTCACCGTTAACAGGAGATAACTTAACCCTTCACCGTTAACAGGGAGATAACTTAACCCTTCACTGTTAACAGAGGTATCTAACCTCTCACCGTTAACAGGGAGATAACTTAACCCTATCACCGTTAACAGAGGTAACTTAACCCTTCAGTGTTAACAAAGGGAAAAAAATAAGTTAATTACTTACTCTAACCACAAACAGGTAGGTATTTACTCCTATTACCGTTAACAGAGAGGCAGTTAACCCCTAATTGCCTGTTAATAGCCCACAGGTGACCCACGCTCCTGCCCCGTGGTTAACTAGGGGTGGGGGGTTAACAAGGCTGGGATGGGGGAGGAGGGGTAGTACAGATGACACACAAATTACCAAACTACTGGTTGTTGCATAGTTGTTGGGTTGGGTCGATAGTGTGATGGGTTGCACCTACCTTTGCAGCATGTGTGTGTGTGTGTGTGTGTGTGTGTGTGTGTGTGTGTGTGGTGTGTGTGTGTGTGTGTGTGTGTGTGTGTGTGTGTGTGTGTGTGTGTGTGTAGGTAAGTATGAGAGAGAGATTTATACTTGTCAAAGTTTATTTATGTCTACATGTGTACTGTATACGTGTAAGTCTGTATCTTAAGTGCTTACACGTGTGTCTGTATGTGTGCGTGCGGATTTACAGCCGTAGTGGAGAGATAGAGAGGGCAATTGTCTATAAAATTGGTGCTTGTTCGTCAGTAGTTACGCTTCGATAGTTAGGTCAATAATTCACTAATGTACTGTAGTTTAAGGCTGACGGTAACAATCTATAGGTAAGAGTTTGGAGCCAATTTACACCTGAGTTGTATCTGTGCCAAGTTTATTATTTATATAATATATATTTTATTTTGGTGAAGAGAGAGAGAGAGAGAAACAACCGTCTTTCTGCTACACTAAATAAAGTAGAGTATTTAATCCATCATAATTTCACATACTTATCAAAGAAACACTGAATTTAGGGATCATTTTATATAATTATTGAAACTTATTTTATTATATCAAACAAACTGAATATAAGTAAATCATTTCATATAATCAGTGAAATATATTAAGAAATCCTAAACCAGGTTAAATATAATCCAAGCGACAGAGATTATAGGTGATGAGGTGCGGTGATGTCAGGCAGGCGAGTTAAGTTGACACAGGAGGAGGAGGAGGATCAGGAGAAGAAGGAAGAAGAAGAAGAACAAGAAGAGGAAGAAGAGGAGTAGTGAGGACGAGTAAAGGGTCGTCCTGGAAAAATCTGGAACGGGTGGTAAAGCTGGAATAAGCCTTGGTTGCGTGCGTGGGGGGGCCCGGCCATCCTGGTAATGAGGTGGTCTGGAATGGTTATGGAAACTGGACATCGGGTGTTCCCTCTTCAGTCTAGCGTTTGCCGGACCCCTAAACTGATCAACACACCGCTATAACAAGACCTCCTTCTCCCACTAATTCTATTTATCTTTTAATAAACTACAAAAAAACAAAACCCACAAAAACATTAATAAAAAACACCCCAAAAATATAGAAAAATACCCAGGGAGATTTTTTTTTCTGAATATTTTTCCTCCAATGAGAACTGAAAGGTGACGAAAAACAGAGATAAATTTTAGCCCCACTGTCCAGCCAATCTTAGGTCTGTAGAGGGTAATATTCTTGGACTTGTAATAACTCAAGATCCGGCATGTGATCACGGCCACCAAATATTACATAACTTGATTTTGCTCAGCCATCTTTAGTCCTATATCCTCCTGGACCTCTGGCCGGTCTTAATTAAGTAGCGGAAGGTTTGGTCACTTGGGTCACGTGTTTGTTTGTGTGTGTGGGGGGGGGGGCTTATTATTAGTTATTACTGTTGTTTTTATTATTATATTCTTCTTCTTATTATTATTATTATCATTATTCTGTTTCTCTGTACAAGGTATGGCTAACAATATGAATCTAAACATCACTGATAACTTTTCCACTAGAATTCTGATGACGTTTGTAATGATAAGACTAAAAGTATAATATTGCCTAAAATACTAAAAACTATGATAATAAGTTGACGCTATTACCACCATTAATAAGACTCGTACACTATTACCACCATTAATAAGACTCGTACACTATTACCACCATTAATAAGACTCGTACACTATTACCACCATTAATAAGACTCGTACACTATTACCACCATTAATAAGACTCGTACACTATTACCACCATTAATAAGACTCGTACACTATTACCACCATTAATAAGACTCGTACACTATTACCACCATTAATAAGACTCGTACACTATTACCACCATTAATAAAACTCGTACACTATTACCACCATTAATAAGACTCGTACACTATTACCACCATTAATAAGACTCGTACACTATTACCACCATTAATAAGACTCGTACACTATTACCACCATTAATAAGACTCGTACACTATTACCACCATTAATAAGACTCGTACACTATTACCCACCGTAGCCAAAGGCCGTACTAATATACCACCATTAATAAGACTCGTACACTATTACCACCATTAATAAGACTCGTACACTATTACCACCATTAATAAGACTCATGCCTACGCACCACCATTAATAAGACTCGTACACTATTACCACCATTAATAAGACTCGTACACTATTACCACCATTAATAAAGACTCGTACACTATTACCACCATTAATAAAACTCGTACACTATTACCACCATTAATAAGACTCGATACCTATTACCTGCCATTAATAAGACTCGTACACTATTACCACCATTAATAAGACTCGTACACTAGCCCTACCATTAATAAGACTCGTACACTATTACCACCATTAATAAGACTCGTACACTATTACCTGCATTAATAAAGACTCGTACACTATTACCACCATTAATAAGACTCATGCACTATTACCACCATTAATAAGGAACTCGTACACTATTACCACCATTAATGAACTCGTACACTATTGCCACCATTAATAAGACTCGTACACTATTACCACCATTAATAAGACTCGTACTATTACCACCATTAATAAGACTCGTACACTATTACCACCATTAATAAGACTCGTACACTATTACCACCATTAATAAGACTCGTACACTATTACCACCATTAATAAGACTCGTACACTATTACCACCATTAATAAGACTCGTACACTATTACCACCATTAATAAGACTCGTACACTATTACCACCATTAATAAGACTCGTACACCTACTTAATATTATTCCATTTTAAGCGGTGGTAAGGGCAGCCATGTTGGATTTACCTCCAATTACCAACACGTATACCATAAGCCAGCGTCATACGCGGTACCTTTCACTAATTAGGTCATTAAGTCCTCTTATTAAGCGCCAGGCAGAGAATTAATGAGTAATTAGGGGAAATAGTTGAGTTTTCAGCCGATTGACTGCTCATTTGCGATTATCGTTAATATTTGAGAGAGAGAGAGAGAGAGAACCATCTTGTCACTATTCATAAACAAATATGTCTAGATGCAGATATATATAAACAAAGGTAAACTTGTTTGTATAAGGTAAACAAACAAGGTACATTATTAAGGTATATAAACAACAATAATGATCTTCAAGTATATATAAATTCAGAACATAAACAAGGTGTCTACACAAACAAGCTGTCATTAAGATACGAAAAAAAAACAAGCAGGTATAATCAAGGCACACAAACAAGGTGGTATAAACAAGCATGGTGTTGTTTACTGGAGGTATATAAACAATGACTCATATACCTTGATGTCATCCTTCATACACCATCATCAGCTGTACAGGTAAGAGAACAGGTGGGATGAGAGGTCAAGAGGAAGAGGTGAGGAAGGGAGGAGGAGGTCAGAGGGAGTAAGGAGGGTAAAGGGGAGGGGGGGGGTGTAAGAGGAGGGGGTAAAAAAAAGAAAATTCTCTCCATGATTGTCACTTTCCGAAATCAACAGCGAAGAAAAATAATCTCATTTCAGACCCGTCAACTGGAAAGTCGAGCAGGAGGTCCCAGGTCATATCTCTGACACCATTAATTTCTATCTGGGGGTAAGATCAGTCGTCCAATATGACCGACTTTTGTTTCCTCTGCTTCTACAATGGCTTTTCCAGGCCCTTGTGGCTTTTCCAGGGAGGAGGAGAAGGGTGAAGGGGATGGGGGATGGGGGGTCCTCCTTCACGGTGTCGCCCTCCTTCAGGCAGGTCTTCATAACTAATGGTGATCCAGGAGCCATTTACTGGAAAGATGGAGTCAAATCTCCTCATCTCCCAAGCGGTCGGTGGGACGGACGGGTCTGGAATTATGAACCAGAGGAAACTTTTCTTTTCTTTTCCAGACGGTCCCCTTCCACGGCGTTGCTCTGATAATTACCGCAATTTTCACTCCCACTCAGGCCCTGTAAGGGAGGGAGGGGAAAGAGAGAGGGAGGGAAAAGGGGGGGAGAGGAGGGGGGTTAGTGGAGGCTGGAATAGTCGAAGCGTCACCGTATGTTCAGTGCTTCAGAGCCATTGTGTTCCAGGGTCCAGGTCCACACGACCACAACCACAACACACACACACACAGACACAGACAGACACACACACACACACACACACACAGTCCTTCTTTACTTCTCCTTGACTTTCCTTCCTCCTCTTTATTATATCTTTCTTCCCTCCCTCACTCTTTTCCCTTTACTTTTCTCTCATTCACTCTCTTCCTTTCCATTCTCCATCTCCTCTCTTTCCTCTTCCTTTCCTCTCCTCCCCTCCCCCCCCTGTGCCGCCGGAGAAGGACACAGCCCTGGAAATTAAGAGTTCCAGAGATGAAATAATCTTCATAACCCAAGCCAATAACCGGGACCAGGAGGAGGGGAGGGGGAGGAAGGGGGGAGACGAGGAGGGGGAGACAGGAGGAGGAAGGGGAGGTTTCTGAGAGAGGAGGAGGAAGGGAGACAGGAGAGGAGGGAGGGGAAGGGGGGTGACAGGGGAAGAGTGGGAGGAGGAGGGTGAACGAGGAAGGAAGAGGATGTCTTGGGTTTGAGAGAGTTTCCATGTTGTCCTTCTTCCACCTTTATCATGTACTGTGTTATTCTCTTGTATTTATCCTGTTTCTATTTAGTATTACATTTAAAACTCGTCAATATTAACCCCATATTCCTTTTCTCTCCCCCATCACTACTGTCTTAATTCCTTCTCACCCTCCCCACTAATCTCCCCACCCTCTCTCCATACTAGACTCCCCTCCCTTATTCTCCCCATTAACTTCCCTTTTCTCTCATCTCCACACTAATTTCCCCATCCCCTCCCCTCTCCATCCCACTAACCTCCCCCTTCCCTATTCTCCCCTCCCTCTCCTTACTTACCCCCTTCACATTTCTCCCCCCCCCTCACTCTTTCCTCCCTCAGTATTCACTTCATCCTCCCTCCCCAACACGTACTTTTCCTCCCCATCCTCGTTCGCTCTTTCCTCTCCCCCGCATCTCTTCACTTCCCCCCCCCTCACCTCCTCACCCCCTGCCCCCCCTCACCTCCTCACCCCCCTGCCCCCCCCCTCACCAGCAGTGACGTCACCTGTCTTTATCCCTCTTCCTCAGTTTAGCTTCTTGACCCCCCTCCCCTCCCCTCCCCCCCACCAGCTAATAAGACTGACTGACAGAGATCCATAAGTGTCCCCCCCCTTGGCGACCCCCACCACCATTTTCACCAACCCCTCCCTCCCCTCCTCCCTCACCCTTCCTTCTCCCCTCACCCTTCCTTCTCCCCTCACCCTTTCCTTCCTCCCTCATCCTCCTTCTCCCCTCATCTTCCCCTCACCCCTCACCTTTCTGCCCAGACCCTCCGCCATCAAAGCCTCTTTTGTTTATAAGAATGATGATGATGATGATGATGTTGGTGATGATGATGATGATGATGATGGTGATGATGATGGTGATGATGATGATGATGATGATGGTGATGATGATGATGATGATGATGATGATGATGATGATGGTGATGATGAAGATGATGATGATGATGGTGATGATGGTGATGATGAGTGATGATGATGATGATGATGATGGTGATGATGATGATGATGGTGATGATGATGGGTGATGATGATGATGATGATGATGATGGTGATGATGATGATGATGATGATGATGATGATGATGATGATGATGATGATGATGATGATGGTGATGGTGATGATGATGATGATGATGATATTGATGGTGATGATGATGATGATGATGATGATGATGATGATGATGAAAAAACCCGAACATGACACTGATTTTTGATCTCACATACACCATGAAGTTCTTATTTTTCAACACACACACACACACACACACACACACACACACACTTTAAGTAGGTGTCATCAGTCCGGCCAACTGCTCCAGGAGGTCGTTGGCACCAGCGTGATAGCAGAACGACCCCGCCCCTTGTTCCGCCCGCCTCTAATGGCCAGCCGGCAGTTACAACTTGTAATAATACTCGTCCAGTGGGAAGGTCGTTAAGGAAGATATTGAGACGCGTGAGATAGTTAAGGTTGTTGACCCTAATAGTTAAGGGACATTCTGTGTGGTAGTTTAGAGTCATACGATAATTACGGTTGGTTACTCGAAACGAACTAGGCCATTTAAGTGCGTTACCGAGATGGGCGATAGTTACAACCCCTTGACATCTGTGACTAGGGTATATTTGGGTAGTTTAAAGGTTAATTATGGTTACCAGGTATTCATAAAGGTGTACTATGACCCTTACTGTAGTTATGATTTGATACTGTTGTTGTGAACGTGATTAAGTGTAATTCTGAGAAGGGTGAGGTAGTTACGCTTGTTTACGGCGGTAGTTAAGGAATAGTTCCATAGTCTGAAGGTAATTTTGGGTATTTTATGTGGAAATGTGATCCATGTAAGAACCAAAACCTATTATAATGAATCCTCTCTTTAACGGAATACATGGAGAGGAAAGTCCCTTATATCGAGAGTCCGGTATAGAGAAGTCCGATATATGGAGGCTTCACTGTTACTCGTCAACCAGTATATTAGGGTCGTTAGGTAGTTCAGGTCGTTAAGGGTTGATGGTTAAGGGGTAATTGGGTAGTTTGATTAAAAGGCATAGTTTAAGGGGGTAATATGATTCATGCAGTAATTACAAATCAGCAGGGTGTTACGTATGGCAATTGGATAGTTAACATTAATTGGAAGTGAGTAGTTAAAAGTACTATTGTTATTACCTCCGAGGACCAATTAGGTAGTTTGATAATTTAATGCTACCGTTACTAGTTTAAAGGCCCTTGTTAATCTACTGGTAGTTTGACTTATATCGTTCACTAGTTAAAGGGTTCAACTGGGTGGATGTGACGTGTGTAGGACTAGTTTAGTTGACAGTCCTTACGGTTGAGGTGGTTAAGCGTGGAATCCGCTTCACCAAGTAGTAGTTAGAGGCATGTGGTTTTTTTTCCACAGCTATTACCTTGTTACGCATCATTTAAAACGGTGGTGGTGGTGGTGGTTGTTGACGATGTATCACGTGCTGGTTGGGTAGTTATGGGGGTAGTTAAGGATAATTAGATAGTTTAGAGGTGAGACACAAGTTGTAAAGTACTTAGACATTTTCACAACCAATTTCCTCTTCTACTTACGTGTTTATTTATCTATTTCTCATCTTTAGTGAACGTTTACTGAGTTAAGTGTAACGGAAGGAAGGAAGGAAGGAAGGAAGGAGGGAAGGAAGGAAGGAAGGAAGGAAGGGAGGAAGGAGGCGATGGAAGGTAAGTGTAGTAAATGGTATAATAACGGACTGATGTAACAAAATGGTCCATACATACATACATACATACATACATACATACATACATAAACCCTACATACATACATACATACATAAACCCTACATACATACATACATACATACATACATAAACCCTACATACATACATACATACATAAACCCTACATACATACATACATAAACCCCTACGCATACATACATACATACACAAACCTACATACATACACACATACATACATAAACCCTACATACATACATACAATACATACATAAACCCTACATACATACATACATACATACATACATACATACATACATACATAAACCCTACATACATACATACATACATAAACCCTACATACATACATACATACATACATAAACCCTACATACATACATACATAAACCCTACATACATACATACATAAACCCTACATACATACATACATAAACCCTACATACATACATACATACATAAACCCTACATACATACATACATACATCAGATCAATACCGGTAGAGTGAATCTGACAAGCCACCAATTTACATGCTATTAAGTAGTTACCAGGTACCGGTAGTTAGGAAGTCGTTTCACAATCATTCCGTTCATAACTGTTATATTTAAAAACACGACGATGGGCAATTGGGTAGTTACACGCTTCAACTAATCTACCCACCTCACCTTTAAGTTTTATACCTTTATCATAAATTGGGTGGTTGAGTAGTTTTGGTAGTTAGTGTGAAACAACCGTCTCCCTGGTATAGTTTAGGGGGATTTAAGATTGGTGTTAATGACCCTAGAGTCACATAGATCTATACAATGAAAAGACTTTAGGTAGTTAAGGTCGTTAAGGATGCCAAAACAATCATTAGAGGTTATATATAGACGTGGTTTATACCTGATACTGAACAATAATAATGGTTGTTAAGATGTGTTTGGGTAATTGAGGTGTAAGCAAACGGGAGGTAAAATGGCCAATTAGACCTAAAAGGAGGTTGTTTGTGGGTTATTTATTCACCTGTTGTACCTGTGTTGGTTGGTTACTCTGCTGTTATAGTGTACAGGTCGGTTAATAACTACTGGTACGGTAGTTAGTAGGAGTAACCATGTACATAACGCGTACGTACGGGAGGTTAACGATGAAGATAAAATGGGGGGGGGGAGATTTATACCTTTTGTACTTTTTAAGGAGGATTATCTGTCTGTCTGTCTATCTGTCTCGCTTATTATTCTCTATCTTGTCTCTGTCTCTCTGTCTATATGTGTGTGTATGTGTGTGTGTGCGTGTGTGTGTGTGTGTGTGTCTGTCTGTCTGTTTTTTTATTCTCTCTGTAGTTTTTCTGTCTATCTGTCTGTCTGTCTGTTATTATTATTATATATGCTCTCTCTGTCTGCCTGTCCCTCATTGACCCGCTGTAAACACTGTTATTTGTCGTGCTCTCAACACCTTTCCACTATACAGTCACTTTTATTAAATTTGTTCTATTGTATACTGTCAATAGAGACGTAGAGCAACTCAGTGCAATGCTATACAGAATTCTCTCCCTCTCTCATTTCATTTATTTCTCTCTCTCTCTCTCTCCCACTCTCTTATTTCTTTCATTTCTCTCTCTCTCTCTCTCTTATATAGCCCCACTCTTTCCCCTCTCGTCTCCCTGTTTCTCTCTCTGTCTGTGTGTCTCTTCCTCTTCCTTTCCGTAATCTTTCTTTCCTATTTCTCCCCTCTCTCTTTTTTTCTTCCTTTGTGGATCTTCCCTTATCCATTTTTCTCCTCCCCCCCCACTCATTCCTCTCTCTATCTCTCTAGATCTCTCTTACTCCCACTACCTCATCCTTTCCCACCTCTCTCTCTCTTACCACCCACTCCCTCTCTCCTCATCTCCTCTCCTACACCTCCCCCCCTCCACCACCCTCCCTCTCCTCCTCCCTCTCTCCCCTCCCCCCCCCCTCCTGCACCCCTCCCAGAATCAAATATTTGATGTGTGTCCAGATAGAAAGGGGGGTGAGGAAGGTGAGGAAAGGAGTGAGAGAATGGGAAGGGAATCACTGTCCCGACTTCAGGTCATTTTTTCCCCTTTCAGAACACGAAAAGCTGCTGAAAGGGGGCAACCCACCTCGCCTTTTCTCCTGAGGGTATTGAGGACTTTAAAGTAATTTACGTTTTCTGGTAAAGTAATGTTCTTTGATGGGTTGTCTGTGTGTTAGGGGGAAGGGGGGAGGGGGAAGGGGGAAGGGGTAGGTTATGAATGCTCTAGGATGGGTGGAGTGGAGGAAGGGAATAGGGGAGGGAGGGAGAGGGAGCAGGAAGGGGGTAGGGTAAAGGAAGAGAACTAGAGATGAAGAAAGAAGGAATAAGGAAAGGACGAGGAAGGGAAATATGGAGGAAAAGAGAACAAATGGGAGGAAGACGAAGAGGGGAATGATGTAAGATGGAAAGGGGAGGAAAAGAACTGATAAATGGAAGGGAAGGAAAGGGGAGTGGTAAAGTTGTGTTATGAGTGTAAAAGGAAGGGGAGGGAGAGGTAAGGGAGAAAGGGAAGGGGAAGGAGAATAGTGTTCATACATACATGTGACCTATGAAAACCTAACCTAACCAACATAGACAATTATCGTTCTCACACATACGGAAAAATTAACATAAGACAGAAAGAACACAAGAGTACTAACAAAGAGCTTCCTGGTACACACACACACACACACACACACACACACACACACACACACACACACACACACATACACGATAACTCTCACACAATATCACACAATAAACCACTCCACAAAACTCCGCCTCCCAGAACACTATATATATGGTCACGGTTCAAACTGTAAAATATAACCGAGACAGGAAACAATCACGTATGGTGAATCAGTCATTACCTGCTTGTTATTATTCCTCTGGGGAGGGGGTGAGGGTGTGACAGGGGTGTGGGGTGTGGAGAGTGTGAGGTGTGGAGAAGTGTGAGGTGTGGAGGGTGTGGGGTGTGGAGGGGTGTGGTGTGGAGGGTGTGAGGTATGGAGGGTGTGAGGTGTGGAGGGGGTGTGAGGTGTGGACGGGGTGTGGGGTGTGGAGGGGTGGGGTGTGTGGAAGGGGTGGGGGTGTGTGGAGGGGGTGTGGGGTGGAGGGGGTGTGTGGGGTGTGGAGGGGTGTGGGGTGTGGGGGTGTGGTGTGGAGGGGGTGTGGGGTGTGGAGGGGGTGTGAGGGTGGAGGGGTGTGGGGTGTGGAGGGGGTGAGGTGTGGAGGGGTGTGGGGTGTGGAGGGGGTGTGAGGGTGTGGAGGGGTGAGGTGTGGAGGGGGTGTGAGGTGTGGGTGATGGGTGGTGGTGTAGGTATGGGTGAGGCAGTGTACGTGCGTGGCTGCCTCTACCGGGTCATCACGTGCGGGAGGGGGAGGTGAT
>NW_024725489.1:67500-70000 GCF_018991925.1 Homarus americanus | reverse complement strand
GGGTGTTCTATATACCGCTATATCGTTTATAGTGGTAAAGTGTATTGCTACCCTGGGCTATACGTAGATAGAATGGAGTAAGTTTTGGGTTTTCATGTGTGGTGGGGTGGTGTTTGTGATTGTTTTGTTTGTGGTGTGTGTATGTGGGATTATGCACAATGGACAAAAACACTCATCAGCTATATGAAACACACACACACACACACACACACACACACACACACACACACACACACGTGATGTATGTAAATAATATGTATGGCTGTCCTGTAAATTGTAATTATAATATACGTTTTTAAACAGTCATTAAATCTTACGTAATTATATATACAAAAAACAGGAGAGAGAGAGAGGAGAGAGAGAGAGAGGAGAGAGAGAGAGAGAGAGAGAGAGAGAGAGAGAGAGAGGGGGAGTAGTCGGTGAAGGTGATGGAGGAGGAGGAGGAGGAAGAGGTGGTTGCATTGAGGGAGGATGAAGTGTAGATAGAAGAGAAGGAGGAGGAGATATATACAGGGAGTAGTAGGAGGAGGAAGAAGAAGAGGAAGAGCAAGAGAAGAAGGAGGAGGAGGAGGAGGATTTGCAAGACGGAAATGAAGAGGCTGTGTAAATCTATTATGTTTTATTTGAGGCGGGTCAGGAGGTCAAGGCCCAGGTACAGGTGTGATAGCAACAGACGACCTGAAGAACTCCTGGGGGCTCTCACCTGTACCTGTTCATTATACCAAAACAAACACCTAACAATTACAATAGACCACTAACACATACCTCACGTTCTAGGGGATATACTCCGGGGTATATTGCCCCAAGGAGAGTATATGCTGTAAGGATATACACCAAAATGAAGGTATATTGTAGTAAGATTAAGCGGTGTCAGTTTTTATCAGGGAGTAAGCAATGAATATGGTGATTGGAGTTCCGCTTGGCAATCCGTGAAATGCTGGTGCCGCCGCTGTTCTCGCCTGCCCTGCCAGACTCATCATGAATACGTTAGTTACACTGTGCAGGGGTGAAGGTGTCCCGCTGAACTACTACCCCTTCTTCCTCTCACCACCCCCTTCCTTTAACCCTTCCTTCCCTTTATCCTGCCCTATTAACCCTCTCCCTCCTTTTACCCTCCATCTCCTCGAATATTAAATACGAAAATTCCAGAACGAAACACGAACCATTTAACATTGTCACGCCTAACCTAACCTAACGATGTCACGCCTCACAGTCACGTAACCAAGGTGGTGTAATGACCCAACGTTTAACTACACCGCGTTGTTGTAAGATGGTATTATTATCACAGTGTCTATGAGAAATTATTTTGTGTCCATGTTGGAATGTCAGAACTCTTGTCGTCGCCTCATGGGAATATCGTAAAATCTAATCCCCTAATCCCTTCCCCACCATCCTCCTCCCCACCAATCTCTCTCTCCTCCCTCCCCACCAATCCCCCACACAAAGATGAGAGTGTGAGAGTGCATCCACCTGTTTCAATTATTAAGCCATTACAAACAATGGGATTTCCAAAAGTTCCTCTTCAACTTTCTCCCCAGTGAGTGGAAATATGAGAACGCATATAACTGACGCAATTAAGTTACCTACACACAGAGGGAAGAGTCTCTCTCATATAGACTCATAGAAGGAAGAAGTCTCTCTCATATAGACTCACAGAAGGAGTCTCTCTCACCTGTGTGTGTGTGTGTGTGTGTGTGTGTGTGTGTGTGTGTGTGTGTGTGTGTGGTGTGGAGATGATGAGCAACATATTTATGCTACACTTGATGTTGTTAGCACACAAGGTCAAAAGGGTTAACAGGTTCAAATCTCGTCTCATCCCTTTCGTTACGATGCCAACCCCGAGTACAAGGAATCAGTCTAGTGATTACGATATAGTAACCTCTTGAGTACGATGATTTAACCCTTTGAGGGAAGGAGAAGAAGAGGGAGAAGGAAATAGAGGGGAGGTGGAGGAAGAGGGGAGGAGAGGGGAAGTGGAGGGAGAGGAGGAAAGGGGAAGTGGAGGAAGAGGAGGAAAGGGGAATTAGGGAAGAACTAGAGCATGACGAGTAATCTTGGGGTGGAGGAGATGAGAGGGATGATGAGGGATGGTGAGAGGGATGATGAGAGGGATGATGAGAGGGATGATGAGAGGATGGGAGAGGGAGGAGAGGGATGGTGAGAGGGATGATGAGAGGGATGGGAAAGGGATGGTGAGAGGGATGATGAGAGGGATGGTGAGAGGGATGTGGTGAGAGGGATGGTGAGAGAGGAAGGAAAGATGGGGGTAGAGGAAAAGGAGGAGAGGGGTGATGGTGGGGGAAGAGCAGGCAGAAGATGGGTGGGGAGTTGTGAGGAGGACTGCTGGAGAGAGGGGGGAGGGAAGAGGTTGTGAAGAGGGAAGAGGGGAAGAGAGGGAGGTAATCGTTACTACACTGCAGTTGTTTCATTACCATACTGGTGATTAATTAGTGGCCAGCCTGGGCGCGTGTGTGTGTGTGTGTGTGTGTGTGGGTGTGTA
>NW_024725489.1:60000-62500 GCF_018991925.1 Homarus americanus | reverse complement strand
CCACTATCACCACCACCACTATCACCCACCACCACCACCACACCGTTATCACCACCACCACTATCACCACCACCACTACCACCACCACCACCACCACTATCTACCCACCACCACTATCTACCACTCTAACACACATCAACAACACCTCTAAGTTACTATAAAGTCTCCGGCACAATATGGACGCCATTTTTTGACTGTCATCTTCCTCCCCTGATCACTATAATCAATATGAATTCCTAAACCACAATGTAATGATAGCATCAAAATGGCGTCAAGCGAACCTGTGACTGTACCATAACCGGATTTATCATATCGGTTGAGATGAAATGTGTGTGTGTGTGTGTGTGTGTGTGTGTGTGTGTGTGTGTGTGTGTGTGTGTGTGTGTGTGTGTGTGTGTGTGTGTGTGTTTACAGGTTGAAGCATCTCTCAAATTCTTTCGGGGTACAACTAACTGACTGACTGACTGAGTAACCCTGTCCTAGAACCAATATCAGGGTTGTATACATGGGTTCTTAAAGACACTCCACAAGCTGTTAACAAAGGCGTGTACATCAGCCACACTCACCCAGCGCGCCTCACACCCACCCCAAACGCCCACTCGACCACGAATAGAAACTAAAAAAAAAAAAACATTAATACAAAAAAAGAATTAAACGCAAGCTTCTGCCCCAACAACTTTGACCAATCACGTTCATCCACCAGAGAGAGAGAGAGAAAGGGGGAGAGGGAGAGAACGAGAGGGAGAGAACGAGAGAGAGAGAGAGAGAGGGAAGAGTTGCCAGTGTGTCCAATTCCCGACCAACAGAAAACCTCATCGCTGAAGTGTGTCTTATTTATATACTTTATATATTTTCCGCGGGAGATTTACAAGAACCTACGTTGTTACTCTGACACGTTTTACCCCCAAAAGAATGCTAAATGAAAATCCGGGGTAGGAGGGGGTAGGGGGGAGGGAAGGGGAAGGAGTTTTGAGAGATCGGGGGAAGAGATGAGAACGTTTCCATGCGCGATTAACTGCTGGCAACTCTGACCGATGATTTCCCGCCAAGATCACTGTCATAACAAAGGGTGAATCACTAGGATGACCATTTTTCGACCCGCTCAAACTGTTCATGAGGGTTAATATATGGATTTACAAATGACAGTGTTTACAGGAGAGCTTCACGTCTTGGCGACTCTCACAGCTAAGTATCAACCCCTGGCCAAGGATGTCTCAGCGCTCGATGTGGATGGCAAAAAGTAAAATATAAATAAAAAAAAGAATATAAAAGAAAAAGGTGAATAACTGGAAGGGTGTGATTTGAGGGACGATAGAGTCGGGAGTGGTCACCTCTTAAGAAGCGTTCGGCTGTCATTGAGTGGCGGGTATTATTGTCATTTTCTCACCTGATATCGTAGGTGGTTGAACAGTTTCTTGTTATTGCGGCCACGATAGAAATATTGCATTCTGAGATCACAGGATGCAGGGGGTTTTGTGAGAGCATTCCTTCTCTTCATTTACGTCAGCGTGAGCACCTGACGACCTTAAACAATGGTTCTCTACAGATTTACCTTCAACACTGTATATATATATACTATATATATATCTATAATTTTTAGACTTTTGTGTGTATGTGTGTGTGTGTGTGTGTGTATGTGTGTGTGTGTGTGTGTGTGTGTGTGTGTGTGTGTGTGTGTATGTGTGTGTGTGTGTGTGTGTGTGTGTATGTGTGTGTGTGTGTGTGTGTGTGTGTGTGTGTGTGTGTGTGTGTGTATGTGTGTGTGTGTGTGTGTGTGTGTGTGTGTGTGTGTGTGTGTGTGTGTGTGTGTGTGTGTGTATGTGTGTGTGTGTGTGTGTGTGTATGTGTGTGTGTGTGTGTGTGTGTGTGTGTGTGTGTGTGTGTGTGTGTGTGTGTGTGTGTGTGTGTGTGTGTGTGTGTGTGTGTGTGTGTGTGTGTGTGTGTGTGTATGTGTGTGTGTGTGTGTGTGTGTGTGTGTGTGTGTGTGTGTACCATCGCTCGTGTTCGGCATGTCCCCCCTTCCAAAGTTTACAGGACATTGGAGTCCTATTATTAATGTTCCATGGTTTTTCCACAAATGTTTAAACGATATATATTTTGTGTGTGTGTGTGTGTGACTCTTACAACCGTCTGTGTTATTATTTTTTTTTTTACCAATTCTTTTATTTTGTTTTGGTTCCTATTCGTATTTTCTGTTTTATTATTCATCAATCACTTATTATCAGTTTCTTAATCTATCTCTGTCAATTCCTCTCTTTCCTCTATGCTAATCTACCCCTTTGTTTCTCTTCCCTTATCTTTCCGTTTCAACCATTCATCAACCTGTTTCCTGTCCACGTTTCTTATCTCGTCTATCTCTCTCTCTCTCTCTCTTCCTTCCCTTAACTATCAATTTATCCTCCCACTTTATCCTCTCAATCTTATTCAAAATCTCTACAGTAAAAAAAAATGACTAACATGAAAAATAAAAACCAATTCTATAATCTAAAACAATTAAAGA
>NW_024725489.1:42500-57500 GCF_018991925.1 Homarus americanus | reverse complement strand
ATTAAGGAGGAATTTCCCTTTCCGGTTACTCTATGGTTGCCACATCTCGCCATTTATCTCGTCTATGGTGGGGATTTTTCTTTTTTTATATGGGGAATAAATCGTGTTAGAGGATGTAATTTATCCCCGCTCCTGCAGGTACAGGTATGATAATATATTGGCGCAGTATTGACGTATAGGCACAGCAAGGGTGATAGGCAGAGTATGGGTCATAGGAACAGCATTGATGATGGGCACAGCAATGGTGATAGGCACAGGAAGGGTGATAGGCACAGGAAGGGTGATAGGCACAGTAATGATCATAGGAGCAGCATTAATAATAGGAACAGCAATACTAATAGGTCCAGTAATTATAATAAACACAGCATTGATAACATAGAAACAGCATTGATAATAACTAGAGCAGCAAAGGAAACGATGACTACCACAAGAACAACAACAACGATTATAACAGCAATAACAACAACAACAACCACGACAAAACAGTAACAATGACAACAACAACAATAATAATACAAACATCTGTAAAAGCAATAAACACAAGAACAACAACAGCGGTGAACAATAAAACACCAACAAACACAACAAAAATAACAGCTGCTAATACTACTACAACCTTAATTTTACAAACAACTACGATAACTACTCCTACAACAACAAGTTACAATAACCACAACAATAACAACAATAAACTCTACTATTACTACAACAACAATAACTACAACAACTATTACTACTACTACCACCACCTCAGCAAAACAACTACTAAGCTTACTACTTATTCTACACCTGTGTCTATTAATTTACTACTTCAACTACTACTACTACTACTACTACTACTACTACTACTACTACTTCTATTATATTTCCACCATTAATAATCAATATACATTTAAATAATTTTCCCTTTTTTGTAATACGAAACTTATTTATTATACAGTAACAATAAAACCGCTACATCTTCGTCCGTGTATAATAATAATAACAATAACAATAATAATAATAATAATAATAATAATAATAACAATAACAATAATAATAATAACAATAATAATAACAATAATAATAACAATAATAATAATAATAACAATAATAATAATAATAATAATAAATAATAATAACAATAATAATAATAATAATAATAATATTAATAATAACAATAATAATAATAATAATAATAATAATAATAACAATAATAATAACAATAATAATAACAATAATAATAACAATAATAATAATAATAATAATAATAATAATATTAATAACAGTAATAATAATAATAATAATAATAATAATAATAATAATAATAATAATAATAACAATAATACCAATAATAATAATAATAATAATAATAATAATAATAATAATAATAATAATAATAATAAAATTCCCAATATAGTAAAAACAGATCAACAATAATAATAATATATAAATAAACGCATATTACACCAGCCATAATGTACATCGTCACAACACCTCCGTCACAACACACCATACCTACCATCACAACACCACACTATACAACACCTCCACCCTGTGCCTCGTGTATATAACAGTTTGTGTCTGTCTATGTGTGTGTGTGTGTGTGTGTGTGCGCGCGAAACACCTAAGTCTGTCGGCGTCCCCCTGCCTTCATAGCGCCGCTCACACCCACAGCAGGCGTCAACAACACGACTTATACTGTACTGTATAAACACGTATCTTTCTAATAGTTGTTTGTTGATGTCTAGTGTTTGTAGTAAGTTAAAGTGTATGAGTACATTATAATAACAACACCCCCGATAGTTGTTAGAGCAGAAATACATTATAACAACTCCCCCGATAGTTGTTAGAGCAGAAATACATTATAACAACTCCCCCGATAGTTGTTAGAGCAGAAATACATTATAACAACTCCCCCGATAGTTGTTAGAGCAGAAATACATTATAACAACTCCCCCGATAGTTGTTAGAGCAGAAATACATTATAACAACACCCCCGATAGTTGTAGAGCAGAAATACATTATAACAACTCCCCGATGGTTGTTGGGGCAGAAATACATTATAACAACTCCCCGATAGTTGTTGGAGCAGAAATACATTATAACAACTCCCCGATGGTTGTTAGAGCAGAAATACATTATAACAACACCCCCGATAGTTGTCAGAGCGAAATACATTATAACAACTCCCTACTTCCCCGATGGTTGTTAGAGCAGAAATACATTATAACAACTCCCCGATGGTTGTTAGAGCAGAAATACGTATAACAACTCCCCGATAGTTGTTAGAGCAGAAATACATTATAACAACACCCCCGATAGTTGTTAGAGCAGAAATACATTATAACAACACCCCCGATAGTTGTTAGAGCAGAAATACATTATAACAACTCCCCCGATAGTTGTTAGAGCAGAAATACATTATAACAACACCCCCGATAGTTGTTAGAGCAGAAATACATTATAACAACACCCCCGATAGTTTTTAGAGCAGAAATACATTATAACAACAAGGCCAATAGTTGTTAGAGCAGAAATACATTATAACAACTCCCCCGATAGTTGTTAGAGCAGAAATACATTATAACAACTCCCCCGATAGTTGTTAGAACAGAAATACATTATAACAACTCCCCCGATAGTTGTTAGAACAGAAATACATTATAATAAAACCTCCGATAGTTGTTAGAGCAGAAATACATTATAACAACAAGGCCGATAGTTGTTAGAGCAGAAATATACAACAAGACTACCGATAGTTGTTAAAGATTATACATTGCAGCATCAACAAAGCCGATAGTTGTTAAACCAGAAATACATTATAACATCAACATTAAAATCAAAATACACTCTATAGATATTTTCACCCCTTTTGTTTATATAGTAAATTATTATTTCTATACTTGTTATATTTTTTCCAATCATTTCATTTAGTATTTTAAACTCAACTTTCCTTCAATTATCCATTTTCAATATTTTAAAACAACTTAAATAATTAACACTATTTTACTAGGTTAGTTTTTACTATTATTTAATATATCATGGCTGAGATCAAGTAATATTCTGCCTAATTCCTTTAAAATATATGTTAATATTTTCATCATTATTATTGCGTCAGGATCTATATTATTATTTGAATATTATAAATAAATAAATAAAGTAAATGAATAAATAAACAAATAAATAAATAAATTCCAGTATATATAATAATAATTTAATTCAGCTTTATTCCCTCAAATTTATCATTATTTTCGTATTTACATTAATTCTATTCTCTTATGCCCTCGCATTTATTCCTCTTCTCTCCATACACTCGATCGGTATATTGTAGTTTAGTCTATTTTTCTGTTTTATCTTATTTATTATTATTCTCCTTATACCGTACATGCCCATAAGATCCTGCCTTATGTCTAACTTTATTTTCACATTATTATTATTATTATTATTATTATTATTATTATTATTGTTATTATTATTATTATTATTATTATTGTTATTATTATTATCATTATTATTATTATCATTATTATTATTGTCTATTTCTCCATCGTTAACTATACTATTTTTATACATTCTTTTACAATTAATTATTCCGTCTATCAAGCGACTTTTATTTCAAGTATTTTCTAACATGTAATATTTTGTTATATTCTCCTGCATATCTACCTGTCTGTCTACTGTCATTAATAATCATCGCTATATTCACCTTTACGGTAACTATAGTAAGCCGTCGACACCCCCAATTATGACTACAGGTAACACCCCTATAAGACAGGTGTGTTCAGTAGTCATGTTATTGTTTATATAATTACAGGTAAAGGCTACAGGTAGGGAAGGTGCCTTTTGGGGCTTAATTTAGCGATTATTAACAAGGATTAATTATGATAACTATACTAGATTAAATATACCTTATAAATGGTTTATTAATATGTAAATATAAAATTAACTTTATCTAATATTGTTTTTTATTGTTTAATTTGCATATCTGTAAAATAATAAATAAATAATTGTTACGTTGAAGGTTAATTTCTTCTTTATTTTACATATTTATCTTATTCTTTTTTATTCTCTCGTTTCCTTCGTCTCCGTATTTAGTGTGAGTTTGTGTTTCATTTTCTTACATAAATTATTAAGTTACATATGTGACGTATTATATTATATCAGTTTTCATCTTCACTTTTCAAATAAATATATCCATCAATCTTCACTATCTCTATTTTTTACATTTCCTTCAGTTTATCACTTTCCTTCACTTTCCTTCTTCACCTTTCACTCTTATCTCGCTCATCATCTTTCTTCCATTTATTTAACCATCATTATCATCTAACTACACTTTCTCCTGTGTTTACTTTCATCTTCATCATCTATCTAATAATTCCTATCTTTATTATGTATTTTGTTTAATTATATCTACGTAGCATCTTTATAACACATGTCATTTATAAAAAAAAATTAATGTGTTCACATATTCATTTTTTCTATAATAGTCAACTTTAATATATTCCTGTATTTTATGTTATGTATTTACTGAAGGTTGTGTAGCTGAACTACCTCCAAAAATTAAATAATACCTAACCTAAGGGAGGCAAAATTTGGTTAGGTTAAGATAGGGAAGAACGTCTGAAATTATATAAGTTTACCATATCTTTAATAATTTTTATAGACCGAAAAAGTATTTAATCTAGATAAAAAAGTAATTAATCTAATATAGAAAACCTAATTAATCTACATATAATCACTATATAATTCTAATGACACTGAACGTCATTATTACACTAAATTTCGAGACGGCGATTAAATTACGTTATTCGACTCCGAACTACGTTAACAATGTGACGTAGGAACCTTTAATAACCCGTACAGTGACATATAAACACCGCGAGTACGACACCTGCCTCAGAATACAACCAAACCTTTACCTGGTAATTAACACACGGCATTAACCCACACACCTGGTCGACATTTATAGGTCACTAGGGCAAATTCTTAAAAAAGTCTCCTAAATTAAATTTTCTTTGTAATCACAGAAACGAAAAGTAAATAAATAAATAAATAAATACAAAAATAAATAAACAGATTAGTAAAACATATAAATAAATAAATACATAAATAAATAAATAAACAGACTAGTAAAAAATATAAATAAAAAAAATATATATATATACAAAAAAATCAATAATAATAATAATAAAAACCATCTACCTGCACATAATAAGATACTCCTAAAACATTATCTATAAACATCACCAATCCTCTATGTTAACTAGATACACCTTTACCTGCACGAAGAGAGACAAAATCAACACACGGATTCCGAATGTTGGTCCCAAAGCCGACAGCGGCGGATACGAGCGATAGTCAAGAGTGATCGAAAACTCCCTGTGCACCTGGGATAATGACTAATATACTTATAACCATGTAGGTACAGTGAAGATTACCTATATTATTACTGATACAGGTGCACAGGGACTTTTTGATCACAAAGTCAATGTTATGTTTAAAGGGGTAATATTTCCCTATTGACAGCTTAGGTTCAATGGCCAAACTTATATTAGACGAAGAAAGAATAATGTAGACAGAACTATAATAATAATAATAATAATAATAATAATAATAATAATAATAATAATAATAATAATAATAATAATAATAATAATAATTAATGTAAAATATTATATGAAAAATACATCAAGTTTATGAATAAATTTATGAAAAAGAAGGAAATAAAAATGAGTATAATACGTTATTGCTATACAGTAAATAATGAAGGATAATACTGGAATTACATATAAATAACCAAATAAAGAAGAAAACAAACAAAATAAAATAACCAAACTGAAGAATAATTACTTTTAAAAGAAAATTAATAAAGTAGGAATAAATAATAGACAAAATGATAAACGAACAATTAAATAAACACAAAAATATATTAAATTATAACAAAAGTGAAATAATAATAATAAAAACAACTGAAACAACGAAAAGAAAGGGAAGAGAAAACTGAACTTGGGAAGAAAAACAGAGAGAGAGAGAGAGAGAGAGAGAGAGAGAGAGAGAGAGGACATCGTGTGAGTGAGTTGTGGTGAAAGGTGTTAGTTGTTGATGAAGACTTGACCTACACACGACCACGGTGAAGACGATACGACACGCACACACACACACGACCACGGTGAAGACGATACTGACGCACACACACACACACACGACCACGGTGAAGACGATACTGACGCACACACACACACGACCACGGTGAAGACGATACGACACACGGTGAAGACGATACTGACGCACACACACACACGACCACACGACACACACACACACACACGACCACGGTGAAGACGATACTGACGCACACACACACACACACACGACCACGGTGAAGACGATACTGACGCACACACACACACACACACACACACACACACACACACACACACACACACACACACACATAAATACATACATACATAATTCTTAAATAATAAAACAAAACTTTTTTAATCACAAATAAAAAAATTGATAAAAATATTTGCAAATTAGTAAATATATTAGAGAGAGAGAGAGAGAGAACATGACTTATTAAATATTCTGAAGGGGGCGTCACGAGCCTACTCTCATGACGTCAACACCGAGAAAAATATTACAACTTTTTCATAATATTACAAACACTTTCCTGTGGTGGTGTGACAACCTACTGCAGGAGGAACAACCCTTGGGTGAACTAACATCCTGCAGGAACTCCCAAGGAACCGTCATCACCTGCTCAGCCATATTAAATAATGTAATGAATCCTTAAGTAACTCCCATCCTCTCGCCGCTTCCGATAATATAGTAAAACCTCTATTTAACGGACTACATAGAGAAAATCCGTTATATCAAACAGTCCATTATAAGCAAAACCTTTCATATAACGGAATATATATAGAGTAGAGAGAAAAATCCGTAATATCAAACAGTCCATTATGAGCAAAACCTTTCATATAACGGAATATATATAGAGTAGAGAGAAATATCCGCTATATGGAGGTAGTTACTGTACCAAAACTACCTGAAACCATAACAGCCGCTACAGCCAATGATGATAATTTAATACAAGGAAACACCCTAACAAGAAGTAAACTAATTACCTCACTACAAGTACCTGACGTGTTCAAGTAGTTCGGGATACATCACTATTCACGAGGCAGTTAAGGCGACACAATTACCAGGTGTTTCCAGCTGTTTATGACGAGGTTAATTAATTTCTTTATACGTCTCTAGTCATGGTTAGGTTATGGGACTAATTATATAATCATGTCACCAGGTGGGGTTATTAATTAGTTTACCTGTACTGTATACCTGGACATATGGTCGTAATTATACCACAGAATAATGTACTTGAATCAACATATTAACGTCAACGTGTTGCAGTGTGGTGCGGTCCGTGTGTCCGTCAACTGTACTGTACGTGTTTATCGTCCGTGTGACTATCTTCAGGTATTTCATAGGTTAGGTTAAGTTAGGTTAGGTTAAACTATGCATGGTTAGGTTAGGTTACGATTAAGGTGTGGTGAAGTGAGATTAGGTTAGGTTAGGTTAGGTTAGGTTAGGTTAGGTTAGGTTAGGTTAGGTTACGATTAAGGTGTGGTGAAGTGAGATTAGGTTAGGTTGGGATAAAGGTGTGTATAGTATAATCAACAGGTGAAACAAGCTAGTGGGTCAAATCTTCAGGTAATATTCACAGGTACACCGTGTTTTCAGATCATCAAACAACACCACTTACAACCACACATCAGTCACCTAAACTAACCTAACCAAACCTAACCACCCCTTAATGACGTCAAACCACAAGTATACATACATCAACTTCTCTTCATTACTAAACCACTAAGAGACTAATTATCTCTTCTATCTCTCTCCTTTGATGAATGAGAATCCGGGATAATTAAAGTTAGCATCAGAATCACGGGGTAGAGTCTTCCTATCCTGTTAAAATAATCAGAATCATTCCGAATCCTCTTAAAAACATCTGAATCACGGGGTAGAGAATCCAAATCCTCTTTAAAAACAATAAACTCCATTAACTCCACTTGACGCATTATGAAACAGCTTCGAATCCTCCTCCAGACAAAAGAGCTTCTTTAATCGACGGTATAAGGTTATGAGTCGTGATTATAGAGGCTCCATGAAAAGGAATTTGAATCCTTTCCGGAGAAGAAAAACAAAAGCAGTATCCGTGATCTTAACAATAGCATTATATAAAGCATTGGAATAAAAAGAGGAGGGGATCCAGCACCTCTTCTGACTAAAAACAGCACTAGTGACCTCTATTAACAGCATCTACAAACCATTAACAGGATTAACAGAATATATAACACAAGGTAAAGGTATCAATAACACCTATGACAACAAAACAGCATCGATAATCCTTTAATAACAGCATTTAACACCATAAGACACACGAACAAGGCATCGAATCCCCCATTGAAAACAAAAGCGCATCGGTTGTCCTCAATAACAAGAGAATCTGATACACCGGAAATCGAATTGGAAACATTTTATACGGAGGAAGGGGTAGGGAGAGGGGTAGAGGGGGAAGGGGTAGAGGGGGAAGGGGTAGGAGAGAGGGGGAAAGGGAAGGGGAGAAGAGGAGGGGGTGTGTGGAGGGGGATACCATGTTTATTACCAGATCTTGTAGCCACAGAGGGCGATTATCTCCCTGTAATTAATTGTATCTCCAGGACAAACAGTAATAACACTTAATAGCTCCATGGAAATACTTAATATCTCCAAGACAAACACTTATAACACTTATTAGCTCCAAGACAAACACTTATAATACTTACTCTCTCTAGGACGAATACTTATAACAATTAATAACTTCAGGATAACCACTTAAAGTAATTAATATCTCCAGAGAATATACTTAAATACTTAATAGCTCCGAGAAAATACTTAACAATACTTAATAAGTCTACGGAAATCACTTAGAAAACACTTGTAATACTTAACAACCCTTCGGAACATTTTTAATACTTAACATCACTTAGAAAAAGCACTTATTTACTAACTTGCTTCCAGAAAAAAATTATAATACTTAAAAAAATTACAAAAAATAATACTTAATAATTGCAGTAAAATTTATAACAGAAAAATACTTTCCAAAAATATTACTTAATAACTTTAAAAAATAAACCACTAACAATACTTAATCTAATAGCCAGTAACATCAATAGCTCCACTAAATTACTTATAATCTACACAGATAAGTAGAGAGGCGTTGCGGTCGTAGGGGGTTGGTCACTGTCACAGGGGGGAGGGGGAGAGGGGAAGGCGTAGGGGTAGAGGGGAGGGGGGAACTTTATGACCAAGTAATAACGTAAATAACAACACCTTTAATTATTACGAATATTAATTATACAGGTAATGATGTTAAGTGTTTCTAAGTGTTAAGTGAGTTACATAGTTAATGATGTCATGGAGTTACTAAGCATTATGGGAGGTAATAATCACAGGTAATTAACAATATTAAGGTATTTTCATTACTTTTAACTTATAACCTGAGAGAGAGAAAAAAATCCAACTAAAATACGTTGTTTTGACTTACTTTTTCGCAGGTAGACCAACACAGGTAAGACGCCAGACAGGTAAGAGGCTGATTGACACACCTGTAGGAGAGATAAAAGCTTTTAGACCATCAACCTCAAGAGCAAAAGTAGTTGATGCAAAAGTAACAAGATTTAATGAAAGTAGTGAAAGTAGATGTAAAAATCGTAGTGAAAGTAGCAGGAGGAGAAGGAATGATTAGAAGCTGTAGGAATGAGAGTAACAATAGTAGTACAGAACGTTGTAGTAGTAGTAGTAGTAGTAGTAGGATAAAGGCCACTTAAGCCATAGATACATAATCCTCCAATCACAATGGTTGTAGGGAAACAGTACCAATAACAGATGCAACAGTAACAGAAGTGCCATCGAAAACAGATATAGCAGCCTGATAACGGCTAAAATCTCTACAACAACAACAAAAAACATCATTAGCATCACAAATACTTTCGAAGCATAACTACTATTTCATCCAATGAGTCACAACGGTAATAATAACAGGAAAAACAGTAGCAGAGGCATAGCCAACAGCGGAGACGGATACAACAGCAACAGTCTGATAACAGCAAGGGTCCCCACAACAGCGTCACAACCACCATTAATATCACAAAACCCCTCGAAGCATAAATACTACGTCACCCGCTGGCTGACAACGGTAATGACAACAGAAACAACAGCAGCGGTGACAGATGCAACAGAAATGGAGAGAGATGCAACAAGAGCAACAGTCTGGTAGCAGCAAGTCTCCCCACAACACTACCACCACCACCACCATTAGCATCACAAAGACCCGCGAGGCACAAATACATTGTCACCCGTTCACTCACACTCAGGCTCAAGATAAAGTCGCTCTGGGAGCTGCCCACAGGACACAAATGTATTTCTTACTTGGGACCTTAAAAGGGAATGGGGAGGATGAAAGGTCAACGCTGCTCCGAGACACGTTAATGGGTAAGCGAGACTTGAGGCATAATGTCAGAGTAATTACGAACTACCGCCTCTAACTGGCATTCCTCGTGTAAACATTATAATCCCCAACTGTCGACTCTTAAATTATGACTAAGAGGAGCCAAGCTTGGAGGTTCCAGCAGAGTAGAACTGCCAATCATTAATTCGGGACTCAGAATACCAGCAGATGGTTCCCCCCGACGCTTAATAAGCAGTAGGGGGAAGGAGGGAGAGAGGAATCCAGCCCCGAAAACCTGCGGACCAAAGGGGGAGGTACTTTGGCCCTCGACGTTTGCCGAAGAACCCCAACTAAAGGCCTTTGAAGTTAAGGCTCAAAGAGTAGTTTTCTGGGTGTAAAGACTCAAGTAATGGGTAACTATCGACTAGATTCATGCAGCCCAGGTACCAACCACCCTTCCTGCACCCCCCACCACCCCCCATCGCACCCTCCCCTCCCTCTGCATCTCGTCCAGTAGCCCAGAGGCCCAGTGGGCAGCCAAGGCGGCTGGCCGGGGAGTTTTTGTGTATCAAGTCGTGACTTGCCCAGTGGATGGTGGACTCCCAGCGGCGCTCCCATTGCTGCTTGGCCCCGCCCTGGCTGACGGAATATTCATACTATATTTTCTCTTATTTCGGTCAATTTTACAGATTTTAAGACGACGTTACATACTTCACTGACAGGCAAATATACAGGCGCATCGACCCCATGTAAACAAATCAGGATTCTTGGCGTCCATGAGCGGAATTTCAAGCATTCTGGAATTGCATTGTACCCCCGTTCACCCCCAAATTGTGTGTGTGGAGGGAGCAAACGTTGCGAGAGGCGAACGGTAGCAAAGAACGTAACTCACTGGTTTCACAGACTTTCAGTGAAGTTCAGAGTGTTGTCTGAGGTCTGGCTTTTGATATGATCTTTATTGATTATTCCATAAAGAAGCATAATTACAGGCCCCAGAAATTCTAAACCAACTAGTCTGATTCTTAGTCGCTGTAAAACATGTACGTACAGTATCTCCTTTAATCCGAACACTTGTGGTGCCGCGCGAGTGTCGGGCTACAGGGGTAATTTGTTGATATTTATCTCCACTAGTCGTCGCTATATACAAAATTTACATTCATGGGAAATGATCCACTTCAGGAAATAGGCGACGCTCACCTCCCCGCCAGGTAAATCAACCCCCCCTCCCTCCCCCCTCTTTTTATCATCTTCCATATTCGGAGTCCGCTCAACTCAGCTTCGGAACAATTATAATTTTTTTTTGTTTACATAATTACAGTTAATTTTCGATACAGCTTTTGCCGCGAACTAAATATGTATTTAACATTCCTAGTCTATATTCCCGAAGTGTTAGTTTAAATTCATTATCAACGAGAAAAAAATATTGGTAGATAAACTTGTTAAAAAAAATTATCCATTTATTTACAGCAGAAAAAAAAAATTGTTCGTTATATAAAAATTATAACATACATAAACATGAATACAAAATAACCATACACAAGAGAAAGTCAACCAATACTTAACCATAAAGGAAAGTATTGATATAAACCCTGGTGGAGTATCACAGGAGAGTTACGGTGGACCAGGAAGGTGAGGTACAGTAACTCATCCTTTTACTGCTGAGTACCAGGTTAATACTGACGCTACACGACTCCCTCACCCAGTTACAGGCAGTTGGAGGCTTTTTCATATAGAGTTGAAACTGAAAATGGGGTCATTAATAGTTTGCCTATAGACTCCTGTACCTATGGACTCCTGCACCTATAGACTCCTGTACCTATGGACTCCTGCACCTATAGACTCATGTACCTATAGACTCCTGTCTCAATAGACCCCATACTAATGGACCCCAATGTTAATAGCTTCAAGTACTATAAGGCTCCCAAGTTTACCTTACCTAACCTAATTACTAGGACCGGTTACCTGTACCCTAGTTGATGTACACACACACACACACACACACACTACCCTCACCTACAATACCTTCATCCCAGCACTTACAATAATAACCCCGCCTTACAATAACCCACTCCTTTCAAGAATCACGCAGCCAATTAAAACACAGATCTAATTAACCGCACAGCCAATCAGGTACATAGGTGTTAAAAGTTAATTTCGAAACGCCGGAAGGTCAGAAGAGAGGCTTTAATACGTTAATTCTTTCCCCCGAGAGAGAGAGAGAGAGAGAGAGAGAGAGAGAGAGAGAGAGAGAGAGAGAGAGAGAGAGAGAGAGGGAGAGAGAGAGAGAGAGAGAGAGAATAGAAGTTTTTAATTTTTAATTGACCTTTCATACAGTTAAATGTACGCCTTTTTTGGTGTAATTTTAGGATTGTTATAATGACTTTAATTTAGAGAGAGAGAGGGGGGGAGAAAGAGGCAGAGAGAGAGAGAGAGGAGGGGATCATTGTTTTCCCTCGACTTTACAGCCACCCCCCCCAAAGTATAAATATTCTAATTTTAAAATAACATAACAATAAAGATTATAATAATAATAATAAATAAATTATATTAATAATAACAATAAAATAATATCAGAAATAAGCAAAAAAGCGATAACAACAATAATAAAAATAACAACAATAATAATAATCTACTTTAAAAAAAAAAAAAATACGAAAGAAAACATTAAAAAAAACAATCGATTACCTCCAACAACAACACTAACCACCACTTAACGTTGCTAATTAACTGGTTAAGGGTATTTAACCTGATCAGGTGACTTAACGAGCTAATTATAAATCGAAACGTGACCTACAGGTAATTAGTTATTAGAGGGGAATTAATGACTGATCCTTGTCTTAAACTCAGGTGTAGTAGTCAATGATGGTTTAACTAACTGATTATATCTCGACCTTATCATTCTTAATTTATTCTCTTCTCTCTTAATTATTCTTCTCTCTCTTTCAATCGTTCTTCTCTTTATTTCTCTCATAATCATTATTCTCTTTCTCTCAATCATTCTTCTCTTTATGTCTCTCTTAATCATTCTTATCTTTATCTCTCTCTCAATCATTCTTCTCCTTATCTCTCCCTTAATCATTCTTCTCTCCCTCTCAATCATTCTTCTCTTTCTCTCTCTCTCTCTCTTTATTATTCTCTTTCTCTTAATTATTGTTTTCTTTCTTTCTTTTTCTCTCTCTGTCAACTTGTTTCGCTTTATTTTACGTTATGTTTTTATTTCACTCTTTCCATCACTGTCTCTATTTTATGATACATACATACATACATACATACATACATACATACATACATACATACATACATACATATCTATAACATTACACGTCTTCATAAAAAAAATAATAAAGCGAATGAACAACAAAAACAAAAGAGGGGGAGAAGGAAGAGACAAAAAAGACAATAAAATGCGATAACAGACGATAACTACAACTAAATCATAAACAGACACAGACACACTTCTTAAAACAAAAGGATGGGGGAAGGGGAGGGAGAGAGTGGGGGAGGGAGAGGTAGGTGGGGGGAGGAGGGAGTGTGTGAGGTAGAGAGAGAGAGAAAGAGGTGAGCTTGGACTCTACCCTGCGAAACACCACCTATTCACATGAGTGTCCCAGGTGAGCTTTACTACGTACACGAGACACCTATATATAAACATTTTTACCTGTGTTTTTGTGACCCTCGACAACCAAGTGGAGGACAATGGGTGGGAGGTGGTGTGATCTTCATACCTGATATATACTGTTAACACTGCGGGCGAGAGAGAGAGAGAGAGAGAGAGAGAGAGAGAGAGAGAGAGAGAGAGAGAGAGAGTTATCACATGTGTCATTGGTGGGTGGGGAGAGGTATAATTGGTCATCTTAGTTGCTTATGTTCGATTGTTTTTACGGTGAGTACAGTAGATACTTAACCTCCAGATCCGAGAGAAAACAAATAGCTGGTTAACTTCAACAGCGACAAAGAATGGCGGCGAAATTGCATTGTGACTCGACCGTAATTTGATGTGTTGGTGTCACTGTTAATTGTCAGAGGGAGAAAATTAACATAAGAATCTTTGAAAAATTTAACAAGAATCTTTGAGACTATCGAGTTAACCTTTCGGATAGTCTCTGTGGTAGAGGTGAACGCCAGGCACTAATCACCGCTCGTGCTAGCGATATATACGACCCTGGAGAACGAAGAATGTCACATATGGCTGATGGAAAGAAGGCATAAGCCAACGCCAAGCGCTCTTCGTTGCTCGTACTGGCGATATGACTAACCCAGAGAACCTATATAACTGGTGAAAGTGAGAGATAACGCCAGACGCCATTTAAACGCTCGTGCTGGCGCTGTATCCCAGGGATGTGTCACATATGGCTGACGGAAGGGTGTAGAGATGTGAGGTAATAACAGGGAGTCACAACACCTCCTTGACCCATCCCCCAACACACACCCTCAATGACACTTTTTCTGGCCCCATAATTACACCCATTGAGACATAATTACGGTCATTACGGTTTCAATTTACATTAATCTTAATAGCCAGACCC
>NW_024725489.1:32500-37500 GCF_018991925.1 Homarus americanus | reverse complement strand
ACCCGCTTCAAAAAACAAAAACCCACTTCGACAAAAAACCCAAACCAAACCCGCTTCATCGGAAAAAGTGTTTAGTTGAAGCGAGCGTCGGCCATGTCCAACCCAAGCTCCTTATTAGCCTGAGACAGTGGGGTGATTATACCTTGATTACTTAATGACCCCCCCTCCCTAACTACCCCCCACCGCCCTCATAACACCCACCAATAAGAGTTATTATGCCTGCTTCACTCCACAGGTCGACACCCGTTCATGTCTACTGAGTCGAAACTAGAAGATCTGATGTCTACTTGTCCGGGATTCAGTTCTGTGTGCCAGGTGGGTGTGAAAGTGGCCTGTGTGTGTGCGTGTGTGTGTGTGTGTGTGTGTGTGTGTGTGTGTGTGTGTGTGTGTGTGTGTGTGTTTGGTACGATATGTGTCTGTGTGGGTGTGTGTGGGTGTGTGGGTGTGTGTGGGGGTGAGCGTGTGTGGGTGTTAGTGTGGATTTGGGTGGTGGGTGCTTCAATTACTGGATAGATGGATAACTGAAAGGGTGGACAGACCAATAGATGGATTATTTGGTTTGGTGGATATTTCAATGGCTGGATATAGGTTTGTGGTACGGGTATTAAGAGCATCTGTTATATGGATAGATGGATAGGCTATACATAACAAGATACGCTAAATAACTTTACTATAAGGATAGATGGATAGACAAATAACATCTCACTTAAAAACACCTACATTATACAGATA
Source organism: Homarus americanus (assembly GCF_018991925.1). NCBI lineage: Eukaryota > Metazoa > Arthropoda > Malacostraca > Decapoda > Nephropidae > Homarus > Homarus americanus. Next base: position 36,768 of record NW_024725489.1, on the reverse strand, counting down.
GGTACAGAACAACGCACTTTAAAAGACCTATATCGTCCTTATTATCCGGACAGGTGGATAACGAGACACTTTAAGGATACCTACATTATAGGGACAGATGGATAGGTGGATAACGAGACACTTTAAGGATACCTACATTATAGGGAGAGATGGATAGGTGGATAACGAGACGCTTTAAGAATCCTTAGTCGAAGATATGTTGTTTGTGGAGATCAAAGTCACCGCTGACACAATTACTGAGGGAGGGAGTGAAGGAGGGAGGGAGGGAGAGAAGGAGGGAGGAGGGAGAGAAGGAGGGAGGGAGGGAGGTACGAAAACAATGAGGGAGGGGAGGTAGGGAGAGGAAGGAGAGGAGGTAAGGAGGTAGGTAAGGAGGAAGGGGAGGAAGGGAAGGAAGGAAGGAAGGAAGGAAGGAAGGAAGGAAGGAAGGAAGGAAGGAAGGAAGGAAGGAAGGAAGGAAGGAGGGAGGGAACTGACACCAAGACAACCTCCTGTGTTTTTCCCCCGAGTCATTCATGCGAGGGTAATTGATCATTATTTTTACCTGGTGATGCTGTGTGTGTGTGTGTGTGTGTGTGTGTGTGTGTGTGTGTGTGTGTATATATTCTCTCTCTCTCTCTATCTTTGCCTTTCGATGTAATTGTGTGTGTCTGTCTCTATTTCCCCTTTCTCTCTCTCTCCCTCTCTGACTATCTATCTATCTCTCTATCCAACGAATCTCAAGTTCTCTCTCTCTCTCTCTCACACACACACACCACAAAAGCCATTACCTAAAATATAACCATCACGAGGTACATACTAAGATCACCCCAAGAGATAAACAATATTAATTAGATAACATAACCAAAAAAATATATAATGAAACAGGAAAGAAGACAAAGAGATGAAAATGATAACAAAATAATGAACGGTAGAAGAATATTAAATTATGTATATATTGAAAGTTCTACGAAAAACAGATTATACGAATTAAAAGGAACAATATTCTACATTATGTCACAATTATACATAAACTAGAATGCTTGTTTATGTTATTATTCATATTTATAATGAATAAAAAATGGACGTATTTTATATAACTTACAATAACACCATAACACTTCACTAAACATAACACCATAACACTTCACTAAACATAACACCATAACACTTCACTAAACATAACACCATAACACTTCACTAAACATAACACCATAACACTACACTAAACATAACACCATAACACTACACTAAACATAACACCATAACACTACACTAAACATAACACCATAACACTACACTAAACATAACACCATAACACTACACTAAACATAACACCATAACACTACACTAAACATAACACCATAACACTACACTAAACATAACACCATAACACTACACTAAACATAACACCATAACACTTCACTAAACATAACACCATAACACTACACTAAACATAACACCATAACACTACACTAAACATAAATAATTCATAACACTTCACTAAATATAACACCATAACACTACATACTCAAACATACACCATAACACTACACTAAACATAACACCATAACACTTCACTAAACATAACACCATAACACTACACTAAAATACATAACACCATAACATCTCTACTAAACATAACACCATAACACTACACTAAACATAACAACACCATAACACTACACAAAACATAACACCATAACACTTCACTCAACATAACACCATAACACTACACTAAACATAACACCATAACACTTCACTAAACATAACACCATAACACTTCACTAACATAACACCATAACACTACACTAAACATAACACCATAACACTACACTAAACATAAATAATTCATAACACTTCACTAAACATAACACCATAACATCACATCAAACATAACACCATAACACTACACTAAACATAACACCATAACACTACACTAAACATAACACCATAACACTACACTAAACATAACACCATAACACTACACTAAACATAACACCATAACACTACACTAAACATAACACCATAACACTACACTAAACATAACACCATAACACTACACTAAACATAACACCATAACACTACACTAAACATAACACCATAACACTTCACTAAACATAACACCATAACACTACACTAAACATAACACCATAACACTACACTAAACATAACACCATAACACTACACTAAACATAACACCATAACACTACACTAAACATAACACCATAACACTACACTAAACATAACACCATAACACTACACTAAACATAACACCATAACACTACACTAAACATAACACCATAACACTACACTAAACATAACACCATAACACTACACTAAACATAACACCATAACACTACACTAAACATAACACCATAACACTACACTAAACATAACACCATAACACTACACTAAACATAACACCATAACACTTCACTAAACATAACACCATAACACTACACTAAACATAACACCATAACACTATGAAAAATATAACACCATAACACTACACTAAATATAACACTGCTAACACTACACAAATATAACACCATAACACTTCACTAAACATAACACCATAACACTCACTCAAACATAACACCATAACACTACACTAAAACATAACACCATAACACTTCACTAAACATAACACCATAACACTACACTAAACATAACACCATAACACTTCACTAAACATAACACCATAACACTTCACTAAACATAACACCATAACACTACACTAAACATAACACCATAACACTACACTAAACATAACACCATAACACTTCACTAAACATAACACCATAACACTACACTAAACATAACACCATAACATACATGTGCCACCTCTTCTCTTCTCTTCTCTCTCTCTCTCTTCCTCTTTATCCCATCCACTCACCCTATGCGATCATGCGAAACATATAAATTGCTTAAATAGAGTACAGCTTCCCCCTCCCTCCCCCTACCCCTACCTCTCCTCCCCTAACCATCCATCCACCCCTCCCTTTCCTTTCCTCTCCTCTACCTCCCACTCTCCACCCATCCCACCCGTTCCATATTCCTTCCATTCCCCAGTCCATCCCAACCACCTCCTCTCCTCCACTACCCTCCCTTCCCGTCCCACCCATCCCACCCCTTCATACCCGCCCTCATTACGTAATCAATAGAGAGAATATTATCACAAATATACTGAAAAAAAATAAGTTGGTGGGAAACAGATTCATACGATATAAACTGCAGCGTCACGGAGCATCACCTGCCATGATGTGTGTGTGTGTGTGTGTGTGTGTGTGTGTGTGTGTGTGTGTGTTGTAGTATTGATAGTGGTATTGGTAAAAGAATTGTTTATTTTAGAATTTTCGGTGTAAATTTTGGTTGTTGTTGTTGCTATCGTTTTCATTGTTGTAAATATAGTTCAAGTTGTTGTTGTTGTTGTTGTTGTTGTTGTTGTTAATACTTTACTGTAATGGTTAAATAGTTGTAAGTGTTGATTCTGATTCTTGTTGTGTTTGCAGTAGTAGTTAGTATGTTAGTTGTAGTGGTTATTGTAGTTGTTGTAGATTGTAGTAGTAGTGGTCATTGTAGTTGTTGTAGATTGTAGTAGTAGTGGTCATTGTAGTTGTTGTAGATTGTAGTAGTAGTGGTCATTGTAGTTGTTGTAGATTGCATTTTTAACTGTTTTAATAGTTGGGAGTTGTAGTTGTTGTTGTAATTGTTGTAGTAAGTGTATAGCTGCTCTGTTGTTAATAGTAGTAGTAGTAGTTCAGGTTAGTATTGTAGATGCAGTTAGTGGTTGTGGTTGTATTTGTTGTAGTTATATTGTTGTATGTAGTTTTATATGTTGTTATATTGTTGTATGTAGTTGTTTTAGTTGATAGTTATTATTGTTATTGTTGTTGCTAAGTGTTGTTGTTTTACCTGTAGTTGTAACTCTGGTATTGTTGTAATCGTTGTTGTAGTCATAATAACCCCACGTAATCATTCTTAGTGGTTGTAGTTGTAATCCTAGTTGCAACACCCACACTATCTATTACCCTACACGTTGAAAACTGTTACCAATTCAGATCATTAGTGTACTTTTTACCAGTCACCTAACTATAACTTCCATCATTATTACCATAAAAAAATACCTATATTTTCTTTTCCTGTTAACTGGTATATTGTACTTAGTAATTTACATACATCAGATAATAGTATTGTTGTTATTAGGAGAAAGGGAAAAAAGAAAACACTGAACTTTGCCATAAATGTCCTGGTGGATATGTGTTTGATTCTTCCATTGTTCTCTA
>NW_024725489.1:0-25000 GCF_018991925.1 Homarus americanus | reverse complement strand
TAATCTTATCTAACAACAAGAAGTCCTCTCCTCCTGACACTTTCCTCACCTTCTAATGACACTTTCCTAACCTTGACCTGACCTTCTACTGACACAGCCGCCCCTCTCACTGTAACAAGGAGGCAATAACATAACATAATACAGTCTAGATGGCTTCCGTTACCGTCCATCACTACCCACCTACCACCCAAACCCACCCATTTACCCATCCAGTCACCACCCACCCACCCACCCACACCAACCACCACCCACCCACCCCACCCACCCACCCACCCACCCAGCCACCCACCATCGAAAAAAAGACACAAATCGACTCTCTTTACGACCTATGACCAAGACCGCCTCGATATCGCAATTATGGCAGAAACATTTTTATAAATTCCGTCCAATTATCAACAATCCAATTCCGCGCAAAGAAAGACATTCACCCCCCTACCCCTCACCTCTTCCTCCTCCTTCCTCTCTCTCTTCCTTTCCCCATCCCTTCCTCTGTCCCCTTCTTCTCACATCTTCATCCTCTTAACCCCCTACCCCTTCTACCTTTCTTTCCCTTTCATCCAGCGTCACACACACACACACACACACACACACACACACACACACAACATTCTCTCTCTCCCCACTGCAATTTTTATTTTGTCGTCTTGAGGTGGTCCCATTACCGTCTTGTATCACCTTTATAGGACCACAATCCCGAACCGATTATGAGAGGCGAGCATAAAAGACGAGTGGGATTCGATTCTGTGGTTCTGGCGGACATTGGATCATAAACGCCGGAGATCCAGAGTGAATGGATCCAATATCTCTTCTCTCCTCTTCCTCTTTCTTTCTTCTTTCTTTCCTTCATACACAGTCTCTCTCCAGTTATAAAACAAAGGTATATATCATCACCTTGTGTAAACAGTCCTATTTTCTTTTATCTTTCCCTGAGAGTCTTCCTCTGCCAAAGGTGAAATTCTATATTCTATGAAATAAGACCCAGTTCTGTTCATGGGTAACGAGAGAAAGAAAAGATAAACAGAGAGAAATTAGGACAAAGGAGAGAGAGAGAGAGAGAGAGAGAGAGAGAGAGAGAGAGAGACAGAGAGAGGTTTTTCACTCAGTATATGCATATTTAAATACCATGTCTTACCATATTTACATACAAACTGTGTAGTAGTATTCCCCATTGCCTCCCTCCCTCCTCCCTACCAGGTTCCACGATGACTACACACACACACACCAGGTGACCCTGCGAGGCTTTACCTGTGATGGGATGGCAAATGCTAATTAATGTTGGATGTGGGACAATGTTGAGTTACAAACACATGCACAATATATATATATATATATATATATATATATATATATATATATATATATATATATATATATATATATATATATATATATACTGTCCGAGGAAAAGTTTATTTACGAAAATTGGGAAACTAGGGGGAGACCAGGAGAGATTAATATACAAAGGTGAGGCGAGGGGGTGAGGGGGTGAGGAGGGAAGGGTGAGGAGAGCGAGAGATGAGTGATGGAGGGTGGGATCACCATCACTCACTTATCATTCTATCTCTTATTCCACTTCTCTCTCCCTCTCTTCTCACAATATTCACAGTCTCCGTCCTCACAGAATAAAAAGATAAATTGTATTTCTATGCGAGTGTTGCCTCAAAGACTACATAAATATTTTTTACAGGGAAGAGGGGAGGGCTGGCCAGGGTGGGAGGGAGGGGTTGCTGGGCAGGAGGGAAGTTGGCACAGGAGAAGGGGCTGGTAGATGGAGGGTCTGGTACAGAGGAGAGGGGCTGGACAAGAAGGTGGGCAGGAGGAGGCCTAAAGGGCAGAGGAGGGATGGAGCTGGCAGGAGGGAGGAGGGGCTGGCCAGGAGGAGGGGTGGCAGGAGGAGGGGCTGGCCAGGGGAGGAGGGGGGCTGGCCAGAGGGAGGAGGGCAGCTAGGGAGGAGAGGGGCTGGCCAGGGAGGAGGAGGGGCTGGCCAGGAGGAGGGAGGGGGGCTGGCCAGGAGGGAGGAGGGGCTGGCCAGGAGGAGGAGGCTGGCCAGGAGGGAGGAGGGGCTGGCCAGGGGAGGAGGAGGGGGAGGGGCAGGGAGGGGGGGGCTGGCCAGGGGGGGGGGGGGGGGAGGAGGAGGGGCTGGCCAGGGAGGGAGGAGGGGGCTGCCAGGAGAGGGGGCTGGGCAGGGAGGGAGGAGGGGCTGGCCAGGCAGGGAGGAGGGGGCTGGCCAGGGAGGGAGGAGGGGGCTGGCCAAAACCATCTCTTAGGGTCAAGTCCAGTGAGCCTCTACTGTTTGTATTACATGTAAACAAATAAATTCAAACGACTCTGTTACCGTCCAGCAAACAAGGCTCTTTGTCTGTGTTTGTTTATCTATCTATTTTACGGTCCATCTGTCTATCTATCTATCTATCCATTTTACTATCTATCTATATACTTGCCTGCCTGACTGCCTGCCTGCCTGTCTGTCTGTCTGTCTGCCTGTCTGTCTGCCTGACTGCCTGTCTGTCTGTCTGTCTGCCTGTCTGTCTGCCTCCGACCGCTCAGCCTGTCTGCCCCGCCTGCCCGTCTTTGGTCGCCTGCCCGTCTTGTCTGTCTGTCTGCCTGCCTGTGCCTGACTGCCTGCCTGTCTGTCTGTCTGCCTGTCTGCCTGACTGCCTGCCTGCCTGTCTGTCTGTCTGTCTGTATGTCTGTCTATCTATCTTCCTATATACAGTATAGAAGCGTTCGTATATGATATATATGTAACATTATATATAACTGCCTAAACTTATGCATAGCAGCAGTGATCAATATTCATACACGAGTATACATAGTGATTATATCTATACATACTCATCATATCCAGTCAGATATACACGACGGTATACATATTTATACACATTCATTCAATATACAACATCGGTATACAGTCATACATATCCACACATATCCACACAAGACACAGGACACAGGTATACACACGAGGATACATATTCATACACAGTCATACGCCGGTGTATACAAATGGCCACAGGTGTTAAAGAGGAAGAAATGGAGTGTATTCTGGTATCTCTGTGTGTATGTTTAGCAGGAGGGGGAGGAGGGGGGAGAGGAGGTGATGTGTATGAAGGGAGGGAGAGGGAAGAGGGGGAGAGAGGGAGATGAAGGAAGGATGCAAAGGGGGAGGAAGGATGGAGGAGAGAGAAAGGGTGGGAAGAGGGAGGGAGGAGGAGAAAGAGGAGGGAGAGAGAAGGATGGAAAAGGCGAAGGATAATAATGGAAAGATGAAGGAATAGACGGGTAGACAGAGACAATGACGGAGAGAGAGACAGGCAGACGGAGAGAGAGACAGGCAGACAGAGAGAGAGAGAGTGACAGGTAGTTAATGAGTGAAAGAAAGACAGACAGACAGACAGACAGACAGACAGACACACACTACTCAGCATATTTACATCACCATAGTCAGTGTTTAACTAATAATAAAAGACTCATATTGTCATGAACCTAACCTAACCCACCCCCCTTCACCCCTAACAACCCTTCTTCACCCCCTAACACGCTAACAACCATCCTCAACACCCCGGCTTGTTAACTGGCTGTGACTGGGGGCCGCTGTAGCTTTTATGGCCGCTTAAGTTAATTGATGCCTCGGTGTGCCCGGATGAGAGGGGAGGGGGGTGGGGGAAGGAGAGGGTGGTGAGGAAGGGGTGGTGGGGAAGGAGGGAGAGAATAAAGGATGTAGGAAAAGGGGAAGGGAAGGTGGAGGAAGTGGGAAGGAGTGAAATGGAGGGAAGAGGTAGGGGAAAGGAGGAGGAGGATTAAGCACTGGCCTCCCATGGCATAAAGATCCCCCCTCCCCCACAGAGGTAAGAGGTGTGGCCCAGGTAAGAGGTGTGGCCCAGGTAGTATGGACCCAGTAGTGGCCCGGCGTGGTCCACCACCGTAACCACAAGGGCAGTAAACCCCTTACATCCCCCCCCCCTACACAACCCTTTGGGCACTAACCGGTTCGTTCCAAGGGACTGGGGGGAAGGGGGTGGGGGGGGGAGGCGGAGGCACTGGAGGACGAGGCAGGGGGGGAGGAGGGGGAGGGGGAAGAAGAAGAAGAAGGTGAAAGGGTAAATATAAGACTAAGGAAGGAAAGTGAAACTGAAAACCAAAACAAAAAAGTTAAATATGTAAATGAATAAGAATAAACAAAGTAAATTACAAAGTCAAATATATAAACAAAGAAATAATAAAGTAAACACCACAAACACATCAAATAATAAAGGGATAAAAATAACGAGAAGGAAAACTAAAATAGGAAGAAAAACGTAACAGCAAAGGAGCAAAGGAGAACGAGAGAGAGAGAGAGAGAGATAACAGAGAGACATGATGTAGAACAGAGAGACGGTCAAGAAAGTGAGTACCCGCATACCGTGAGAGAGAACGGGTTAAAGGCCTGGACACACACACACACACACACACACACACACACACACACACATCAATAAAGGGTTAAACACCTTATTTTTTTTTGGCTTCTGTTTAATGCCTTTTACACTACCGACTCCCGGGCAAGAAGGGTATACCAGACATACTCTATCATAGGGTAATGTGTCTCACTGTTGAAGCTGAGAAACACATGTAAGACACCGACTCTCTCAACGTTGGTAAAGGGATTAAAGTGCTAGGTACATACGCCCTTGTTGTGTGGACTTGTGCCAACTGTCCCTGCCTGTGACAACCTTGAGAAGTGAGAGGTGAGAGAAGAGAGAGAGAGAGAAGAGAGAGAGAGAGAATTCGCCCTGGTTGTTCCTACGTAGAGAGAGAATGACTATCATAAATATTTATTCGTTATTTCCGTATAAAAAATATATTGCCTCTATGATAAAAAAAAAAACTTGACTTCAAAAAAAAAAAAATAAAAAAAAAAATTGTGGATGGATAAGTTAACCTGTTCTTATGAGTGTCTCGGTGTGTCTTTAAGTCTCCTTCAATATATCACAAGAAAATATATTAATACATCCTTTAATATTATCACAACCAAATTTATCAATATATATCATAATTCTCATAACAAAAAATAAATAATTCAATATTTCATTTTTTTTACTAAATCATATGTAAATAAAATAATCATCTTTTATCTTCAACTTATTAACAAAACATTAACATAACATGAAGGGAATATATTTTACTACTGCCTTACCTCAAGTTAATGAGATAAGACCCTCAGGTAGACTCCCCAGGGCAGCGGCAGCAGGAGGAAGAAGAAGAAGTTCGCCAAAAAGGTTCATCATATTCACACACACAAAAAAATCTTCCCTCAGATATTAGCAAAAACACCTGAAGAAAAAAAATTGCGACAGGTCAGAATTTGGTTGTGTTGATAGAGTCGGCTTCTTTACTGACTCAGATACACACACACAAAGTTCACCGCCAATTTTTTTTTTTGCGAAAATGTGAAGTTCATCATATTCGCTAGTGACCGCCAGAGATTCGCAGTGTAAAAAAAATTGTCGAGGGTAAAATAAAAATAAAAAAACAAGTGAGGAGTTTTGTTGTGTTTATAAAGACGGTAAAATGACTTATGAAGGACGAGTTAAACCATAAAATACTGAGGTTTATGTTAATAAGATTAGAATTAGTTTTGTTATTTAAATACGTCACTGTAAGGCATTTGATGTTTCTTTAATAAATTAGATTAAACACACACACACACACACACACACACACACACACACACACACACACACACACACACACACACACACACACACACACACACTCTTCCCACGATCCACACAGAACCATTGCGAAAACTTTTATGGAGAAGCAATACCGAAGGACGACCACAAGACTGAAGAAAATTCGACATATTAGCAGAAATTTAGCGGTGCGGGAAGAGGCAGGCAGGCAGGCAGGCAGATAGGTAGGTAGGTAGTGGTGGTGTGGGGGACAGTGGTGGGTGGTGTGGACAGTGGTGGTGGTGTGAGACAGTGAGGTGGTGTGGGGCAGTGGTGGGTGGTGGGGGACGGTGGTGGGTGGTGTGTGGGGGACGGTGGTGGGTGGGGTGTGTGGGGATGGGTGTGGGGATGGTGGAGATTGGTGTGGGGGACGGTGGTGGGGTGAAGTTAATGGGGATGGTGGTGGTGTGGGGGACAGTGGTGGGTGGTGTGGGATGGTGGGGGTGGTGTGGGGGGACGGTGGTGGGTGGGTGTGGGGATGGTGGTGGGTGGTGTGGGGGGACGGTGGGGTGGTGTGGGGGACGGTGAGATGGTCAGTGTGGGGATGGTGGTGGGTGGTGTGGGGGGACAGTGGGGGTGGTGTGGGGGCAGTGGGGGTGGTGTGGGGGACGGTGGTGGGTGGTGTGGGGACGATGGTGGGTGGTGTGGGATGGTGAGGAGGTGGTGTGGGGGGACGGTGGTGGGTGGTGTGGGGATGGTGGGGTGGGTGGTGTGGGATGGTGGTGGGTGGTGTAAGGGGGACAGTGGGGGTGGTGTGGGGGACGGTGGTGGGTGGATAATGAACATATCACAAGGCCTTGGTCAGGAGAGTCGCACGTCATATTTTATTTTATTTTATCCTGACTGTAAATGTTGTTAATAAACGTATCTAACTGACGTATATTATTATTATTATTTTTTTACATCCTATATCTGAGGTTGTGAAAACGTAACTACACACACACACACACACACACACACACACACATCTACTTCAAACAGCCGGATCTATAACCATTTGTTTTATATATAACTTAAAGGTACAGTGCATCTCGTCACCCCCTCCTCTTTCTGTTACCAGTCTTGCCTACCACTACCACCACCATCAACACTACCACCACTACAAGCACTACCACCACTACCACCACTACAAGCACTACCACCACCACCACCACATACTATAACAACCACCACAATCACCACACACACACACACCACCCCATCACTATACCTTCCCACACCACCACCACACTACTACTACTACTACTACCACCACTCACCACGACCATACCCACGTTAATGGTAGTTACGGGTTTTATTGTTTAACGACACTGCGGCCGGGGTAAAGGGGTAGCCCACACAACAACCTCCTTCCTTGTTACCCTAAAAAAAAAATAAATAAATAAAAAAAGGTAAAAATAGGTAAATTTTTTTGTCTTTTACTTACTATGGAAAAAAATTAAATATGGGTTATATTCTATTCACCTAAAAATGTTTACTTCCGTCCTTTTAAATTCTCACTATGTATGGTATTTAAAAATGGCTATTCCCGCCCTATTAAATCCTCCCGTATGCTATTTAAAACGGGGGGGGGGGCACTTTCTATTTTACCTTTCACTTGTAACGCTATTTAAATACGGGTACTGTACTTTTAATTTATGCTTTTTATTTATGGTCACTTCCCTTTAAACTGTCACTTTCATGCAATTTAAAAACGGAGGGACACTTTCTCACTTTGTATGTTATTTAAATGTGTACTTTCCTTTTTCAACTTTCCTTTGGTGTATTAAATGGTCACTTTCCTTTTACCTTTCAATTTGTTAAGATCTGTCCACCTGTCCATCTACCTGTCTATCAATTAGTCTTTAATCTATCTACCCTCCCCCTCCCCCACCTAAAAACAAAACGGAAAAAAACACCTCCACTGTCAACTCTCCCTTGATGATAAAAGTAAAATCTGTTTGTTTGTTTTGATCTCTCGGCCACACACACTTACACAGACCTACTTTACTTAACACACTTATATACTTAAAAGAGGTTTAAGTGTGTAAGTGTGTCTCAGGTGTGAGGAATTTGACGACGTTTAAAAGAAGGTTTCTGACGTTAACCAAAGTGTCTCAGGTAGGTTGAGAGAGGTAACCCCCCCCTCCTCCCCTCGCCCCCCTCCCCTCGCCCCCCTCCCCTTCCTTCTTGACATTGTCGGAGTTTTTGTTGTATTTGTGTTCGAGTAAAAATAGTGAGTTTGTGTTGTGAGTTTATTTATTTATTTTTTTTAGTTATTCATTATCCAGTATGTATTCTAGATCTATGTTATGTATTATATATGGATAAGTATATGTATAATTGTATGGATGTATAGATCTAATCCTATATTATAGCTTAATGTGTTTCTATAGCGACTAAAGGTCATATATTTATAACATAGTCTAGTGCTGTACTGATCATCAAGACTAAACCACAATATTTTAAGGGTTAGGTTAGGTTAGGTTAGGTTGGGATAAGGGCCTATTAGAACTATCCCATCAGAACTGAATCCTTATCCTCATAGTTTTTCTTAAGATAGACTGGGGCCCATTAGGACTGGGGCCCATTAGGACTGGGGCCCATTAGGACTACCTTACCCCGACGCCAGCAACACACACACACACACACACACCGGGGATAATTTGCATAACATGAAACGTCAGAGTGAACCTAAATAGAGTCTGACGAGAGCTGTACAACTTTCCCACGATGCTTCAGCACCATTTCCGGGAGAGAGAGAGAGAGAGAGAAGGAGAGAGAGAAAGAAAGAAACTCCCAAGACGTGTGAATGTGACTTAACCCTTTGAGTTCTGAAGGGTTAGATCATCGTCATCAAAGGGTTAAATCGTCATCGTCAAAGGGTTAAAACATCATCGTCAAAGGGTTAAAACATCATCGTCAAAGGGTTAAAACATCATCGTCAAAGGGTTAAAACATCATCGTCAAAGGGTTAAAACATCATCGTCAAAGGGTTAAGCTGCAACACAGTATAAGCTTAAGGCGTGACGTGCATACCTTAAGTGACAGGAAATTTCTACTGTTACTGTTCCTTGTTTTGTGCCCCGGCAGATGTATCTTCACGTCGTTTGCTTAATTAACTCACTCACTCACTCACTGACGGAGGTATTCTTTATACACACTTAAAATGACGGAGTTTACTAGTGTTTGAAAAATTACTAATAACATTGATGCTAGTAATGATGATGGTGTAATATAATAACACTAATGATAATACATACATACATACATACATACATACATACATACATACATACATACATACACATACCACCCATCATTCAGTACACTATACAACATAACTGATTCATCAATAAAGTGAAGTAATTCCTCTTTGCCACAGTACAGTCGGGAACCATAACACACCCTCGGTAAGGAAATAACACGAGGAGTTAATAATGGCAAAAAGGCAACAGACGGTCGCCATAAAACAGCGTCGGGGAGCCTCACAAATAAGCAGCGAGGGTCGGAGGTGCCACGGCTGAGAGAAACGACTCGTAATATATCCTCAGAAATTAGGTTATAACGAGCCAGGAAAACGTTGGGAGTGACTGTGGGGAGAGGAGACGTCAGGAAACGTTTTAGTGGCTGGTAAACGTTCTTAAGCACGATAACACGGGGAGGATTGGTGTTATTTATGTATTTAGTGAGACATATAGATGACCTTAAACACACTGACACATATAAATAGATGTTTATATTAAGATGACAGCGAGTAAACACAACTTAATGTATCTTAGAGTATTGTAATGTCCTTAAACACTTATATACATTTAGTAAGACATGTGGAGATAAAACACAGGTTAATTACCCCCCCCCCCCATTAATCAAACACAGGTACACGAATAAACTTACTAAACATTAAACAAACTCAAGTAAACAAATAAACCAACAAAATATTTAAACATTATCATAATTTACAAACACGTGTAAATATTTGTTTATTCCTCAGGTAACATAATTAACAGGTAGATATATGACGGAAATGATCATTCGAAACCTATAACTACCTGAATTATACCGAGAGTTAAGACGTCTTTATTATACACGGCGTGAATTATAGAGCATTTAAATGGTCTTCAGAAACATCAACGCAGCGTTCAAAAATGTCAGACGCGGCGGGGTTAATGTACATAAAAGATTATTAAGTATTTAGTGAGATTATCATATGTCTTCAGGTACAATAACAAAGGGATATAAAATGGTAATTCTCTCCAGGTTAACATAGGAGTGGAGCTGTGTTAAGAGGGAGGGTGAGGATCGTGTGTGGGTGTATAGATGGTGTTAATTATGCTTGTTTGTTTAAACACACACACACACACACACACACACACACACACACACACACTCTCTCTCTCTCACCATCACCATATCATTATTTGTGTTGCTGTCATTATTTGTGTGTTGGTTCCCGCGCTTTCTGGGACTCCAAGTTAAATTGAGGTTAAACACAAAGACACAAGAGGTTAAAATGAACACAAAGATAAATGTTCAAAATAGAACCTCATCATACTGAGATAATTAACCTTTTGTTTTACCTGTGATGTTACCTGAGTTACCTGAGAAAATTACCTCCAATTACTACTATCTCTTGGTAGTTTACTTTTCAGCGGCTATTGTTTTTATTATGACTTATGGTAATTTGACTTTATTAAACACTTATACTTATTTTAGTTTAGTCTATAATAAAAGAGAGAGGGGCCAATTGCCACAAGGGAAAACTCTCATTGCTGTTAACTATTTCCCTTATATTTACCTTTATGGCACTTATACTTTACGAGACACTTATACTTTACATGACACTTATACTTTACGAGACACTTATACTTTACGAGACACTTATACTTATAAAATTTAAGGCCAAACACGGAGACGTTAGAACAAAGGAGAATATAATTCCCGTTTACTTATTCTACTTAACACTTCACTGGACACTTACACTTACAAAACTTATTCTATAACAAAGGAGAAAACAGAGACGCCAAAAACGGGAAATAAACAAGAGGATAAACGGGAAATAAACAAGAGGATAAACGGGAAATAAACAAGAGGATAAACGGGAAATAAACAAGAGGATAAACGGGAAATAAACAAGAGGATAAACGGGAAATAAACAAGAGAGTAAACGGGAAATAAACAAGAGGATAAACGGGAAATAAACAGGAGGATAAACGGGAAATAAACAAGAGGATAAACGGGAAATAATCAAGAGGATAAACATCTAAAATCTCAATATAACTTTGTAAACATTTAAGTAATTTCGGTTAATGTTATATTCCTGTTGTGTGTGTGTGTGTGTGTGTGTGTGTGTGTGTGTGTGTGTGTGTGTGTGTGTGTGTGTGTGTGTGTGTGTGTGTGTGTGTGTGTGTGTGACAGGAATATGCAACGTCATAACAGTTACAATGAGTGGATGTAGGATGAATCAAAACTTATAACCCAAACAAACTAAACAAAAACAAACAAGACATTTAACTACGAACAAAAACAAACAAAAACTGCAGCAGATGTAAACAAAACAAAAACACAGCCATAAAACAGACGAGACATATTCACCCAATGATGTTTTCACGCCATCAGTCTTTACGAGCGAGCCAGTGGTGCTGTCTGTATGTCTGAGGAACCAGCCACCCAAAGAGCTGCACCTCTCTCTCTCTCTCTCTCTCACACACAGAAAACTTCTATGCGTCCCATCCCTCCTTCTCCCTTTCACTTTCTCTCTATCTCCTTCCTTCCCTCCCTCTCTCTCCTCCCCGTCTCTCCTTCCCTTCCTCCCTCTCACCCCCTTCTTCTCCTTCCCTCACCTCTCATTAGCCAGCCCAAACTCTCTTCTCTCCTCACCAACTTTGATCCTCTTCCTCTTCCTTCCTCCCCCCCAATCTTCCTCCCTCCTCCTCCTCCTCCCCGCTCAATCTTCCTCCTCCTCCTCCCTCCCCTCTTCCTCCCCCCTCCTCCTCCCCTCTTCCTCCTCCCTCTTCTTCTGGTCTTCTGATTGTTTTTATTCATCGATTGTCCTCTTCCCCGGCGGACCAGGAGTAATTACAAGTAAGGCTTCAGTCGTCATTATCAGAGGAGACTTGTTTGTTTATGTGGTGGAGAGATGACCTAAGACCACCACAGTTTAATAACACCTTAAGATTAACCACCCTAACGTTAACCTAATTTAACCTAATATAGCACTAACCTAATATAGCACTAACCTAATATAACACTAACCTAATAGTAAACTAACCTTACACTAACCTGACACTAACCTAATTTAACACTAACCTAATTTAACCTAATATAGCACTAACCTAATATAGCACTAACCTAATATAACACTAACCTAATACTAAACTAACCTTACACTAACCTGACACTAACCTAATTTAACACTAACCTAATTTAACACTAACCTAACACTAACCTAATATAACACTAACCTAACACTAACCTAATATAACACTAACCTAATATAACACTAACCTAACCTAACCTCCTAATCATAATTTCCCTTCCTTCCCTAAGCTCCAATACTGAGGATATACGAAGATAAATTAGGCAAGGAAAAAAACTATTAGGAAGGGAAGAACTAGGGAAAAAACGATTAGGAAGGGAAGAACTAGGGAAAAAACGATTAGGAAGGGAAGAACTAGGGAAAAAACGATTAGGAAGGGAAGAACTAGGGAAAAAACGATTAGGAAGGGAAAAGTAAAGGAGAAAATGAAGTGAGGTCATAAAAATATTGCAGATGTGACGGATTCTGCACCAGCTTCAGGCAGTAAAATATTTCCATTATAAATCCTTTTTCCTTCCTCTTCGACCACCCTGGAGGCTATACAGGGATATAGTGATGGATAGGAAGACATATGGCTGGATAGACAGGTATACAGACATAATAAATAGAGAGGTAGACATAATTTATTACCCTTTTTCAGTAGTAGTAGTAGTAGTAGTAGTAGTAGTAGTAGTAGTAGTAGTAGTAGTAGTAGTAGTAGTAGTAGTAGTAGTAGTAGTAGTAGTAGTAGTAGTAGTAGTAGTAGTAGTAGATACAGACAAACAGCAAAAAAGTGAGAGAATATAAGAGAAAATAAGACAAAGAGAAGGAGAGTGAGATAGAAAGAAAGAAAGAAAGAAAGAAAGAGATAATAGGTCAGAGAGGAAAATAAGCCAGAGAGAGAGAGAGAGAGAGAGAGAGAGAGAGAGAGAGAGAGAGAGAGAACACAGTAGGCAACCCCCCTCCCTGCCCGTGCATCACAAGCCAATAAGACGATCGGTCACCTGCGCGCTCATATGTAAACAAACTCCCACAGGTGATGGACGGTACCTGGAGGCGGTGACACGCGAAAAACAGATAAGTATAGGTTTATTATTAACTGAATATCATTACTGGGGACGAGCTACTGCATCATCCTGCCGGGTACTAGTCGGACAGAACAGTCGTGGTGAAGACAATTTATCATGGGGGGAACTGATCGGCGTGGTGGTGGTGGATGACTTACGTGTGTGTGGAAAGGAGGAAGAATATGATGTTTTTTTTTTTTTTTTTTTAATATGCGTTAGTGAGTTGATATTTAAACAGACAGACAGACAGACACACACACACAATCACCTCATTTACTTAAACCGTCTAAGTTCATGTATTTCTCTGGCGTGTCTTCCGGACCAATTCATCTTCTTAACTCCACAAAAAAACAAATAATTTATGTTTTCCGGTAAATGTGCAACTTTAAGATTTCTATCATTTTACTTTATCAGTCCAGGAATCTTATGTTTGGTGGGTTTTTTTTACTCCGACTTTACATGTGTATATATTCAGAATATCGTTATTTACCGCTGTGAAATTTCGTTGTAGACTAATTTCGTTTCCACTTTGTAACAGCATAATGAATGTTATTTATGAGGTAATTTGCCGCTTGGGATAATTTACAAGATACTCGGAGATCAGTTGTATTCTGAAAACACAAAAAAGTCTCTCCAACTTCCTGTTCTGGGTTTATCATTTAACGAGAACAAATTCTATTTCCAATATTTCCTTTTAATCTTTGGCTATAATATAAAAATTATATTCTATTTTGAAATAACTTCACATGATTTTAAAAAGGTGATTAGAGAAATATTACAGGAAGTAGAGGAGTTCATAAAAAGGTGTTGTAATTGAGTAGGACAGGTGAGCTGTGCAGTCTACACAGGTGTTGCTATACACGGCTTATACCTGTATGCAAATCAACAGGTAATGATAGGAGAGGTTATGAAATAGTGGTTCAATAATATATCTATCTGATCACACACACACACACACACACACACACACACACACACACACACACACACACACACACACACACACACACACCTGTAAATATGCAAATTACCTGTTGAGAATAGGAAGGGAGGGTAATGATGGTGTTTAAATAAAATATATCTCCAGTAATCATTCCTAATCTTAACTACAACCAACACGTTATATGTAGTAATATTTAAATATGCAAATTAACAGGTAGGTTCAGGTGAGGTGAGGTGATAATATAGTCTAAATATATAAACCACAGGTGGGTATTGATCACTCATACACCTGTATTCTTAACTAAATATACAAATTAACAGGTAAGACTTTGTAAGGTGAGCGATGGTTTAACACCAATTTTCACCTATATTAAATAAACAAACTGCAATAACAAGCTAATAAGAGAAAACAATAACATATTGATTTAATAAATATTTAATAAACACCATAAACTCCCCACAGGTAAACTCTCACAAGAACTAGTACTAACATTAACGATATGCAAATCAACAGGTAAAGGATGGGAAGGTGCGTAGTGATGTAGTGTCAATAAATATCTATCTTGAAATACATAACAACAGAGTCCCTCACCCTTTTTGTTGTCTACGTCCACACAATAACTTCCCTTTATCTTATCAATCATAATCTACATTTAATTAAAACCTATGTAATCATAATTATATATAAGCGTAGGTATGCAAATTACTTGGTGTCATAACCCAAATTATCCACCAAACAACCATAACAAGACAAAGGGTTAATACTATGGTTAATGTCTGTACAAATAAATTAACCAACGATCAACCATAACTATCCATCAACACACACACACACACACACACACACACACACACACACACACACACACGACTATGGTAATTTAAATATATGTAAATTAGTAGATAAAGGTTATGAACAGCAATGATGAAGTGCCATTTTATTATGCAGGTTTATCTCATCAACACTAACTTATAACCTATTCTCAACTTAACCCTTTGACGACGAGGATTTAACCCTTTGACGATGATGATTTAACCCTTTGACGATGATGATTTAACCCTTTGACGATGATGATTTAACCCTTTGATGACGATGATGATTTAACCCTTTGATGACGATGATGATTTAACCCTTTGATGACGATGATGATTTAACCCTTTGATGACGATGATGATTTAACCCTTTGATGACGATGATGATTTAACCCTTTGATGACGAGGATTTAACCCCTTTGACGATGATGATTTAACCCTTTGACGATGATGATTTAACCCTTTGACGATGATGATTTAACCCCTTTGACGACGATGATTTAACCCTTTAAGATGATTTAACCCTTTAACGACGATGATTTAACCCTTTAACGACGATGATTTAACCCTTTGACGAGGATTTAACCCTTTTGACGACGAGGATTTAACCTTTGATGACGAGGATTTAACCCCTTTGATGACGAGGATTTAACCCTTGATGACGAGGATTTAACCTTTGATGACGAGATTTAACCCTTTGACGACGATGATTTCACCCTTCAGAACTCAGAGGGTTAAACTCCATAAAACAATAATATATAAATATGCAAATTAGAGTTGAAGAATCACATGAAACTACCTGGGTTATGTTAGGTTAGGTTAGGTTAAATTTACTTAGGTTAGGTTAAGTTAAATTAGATTAAGGTTACCATAAGTGTGTTTAATCTTTAGGTGAAACACACTAGGGGGAGGGGGGCTAATCTTCACCTGATCCATGGTTTATAATATACAGTATCTACCAAATACTCGACCATAATCTATACCCAGGTAAAAGACCCACAAAAAGGTGTAGTAATATATAAGTATGCAAATTAGCAGGTACAGGTGGGAGGGTGGGAGGTGAGGTAGTGAAGATGCATGTTAGCGAATTGTTAAATTATGCAAGGGGAGGCAACCGTGGCCTGTGGTCCCTGATGAATACTTCTTGTTCCTTCTTTATTCTTTCTTTCTCTTATTCTTCTTTATTCTTCTCCTTTCTTCCTCTTTATATCTCATTTTATGGTTTTATTCTTCTCTCTCTTCCAATTTTAATCTCATTTTATTCCTCATTCCTTCATTTTTCTTGTACATTTTATCCCATCTGATTCTTTCTCTTTCTTCCTCTTCTATTTATATTTCTTCTCCTTTCATAATATCTTACGTTTGTTTAATTATTTTCTATGTTATATTCTCAGTATATATTTATTCAATTTCTCTACAGCATCTTCAGTCATGTGCTGTGTACACGTGTATGTCTGGTCATGTGCTGTGTACACGTGTATGTCTGGTCATGTGATGTGTACACGTGTATGTCTGGTCATGTGCTGTGTACACGTGTATGTCTGGTCATGTGATGTGTACACGTGTATGTCTGGTCATGTGCTGTGTACACGTGTATGTCTGGTCATGTGATGTGTACACGTGTATGTCTGTTTAAGGATTTACACACCAATGTTATATAATGTACACTTGAACAATGACTTCACAAGCACTTATTACTGTGTACACATAAATAGTCATCATACACTTAAGTGATTACTGTGTACACTTGAAGTCATCAGACACTTAAGGTACACTTAAGTAGTCATCAAGCACTTAAAACACATGAATAATACCCTCACATAGACTTAACCTTGATATTGTTTACACTTGAACAATGTCCGCACAAACACTTACAAACTGGTCAATATGTAGTACACTTAAACCCCGTCGACGTCACAAACACTTAGAACACACTACTGAGCACACCTGAACCAAGCCCCCCAACACACACCTGTACTGGGTAGTGAGCACATGTGTCCATTCTGTACACACCTGTACTGGGTAGTGAGCACACGTTCCCATTCTCTCCACACCTGTACTGGGTAGTGAGCACACGTTCCCATTCTCTCCACACCTGTACTGGGTAGTGAGCACACGTGTCTAATCTCCATAAACACCTGAAAACTATACACGCGAACAGACCTTCATGATTACTTGACATGAAGAACACCTGTACATAAAGGACGACACGTGCACACTAAGGACACAGATATATACTGACGAACACGTGTCCTGTCCTCACAAACGCCTGTTCACTCACAGATGCCGTCAGGTGTGTAGCAATCAGTCTTATGGGAGCTTGTAGTGGTGATGGGGGGTGTAGTAGAGGGGTGGTGGGAGGGGTGGTGGTAGTTGGTGGGAGGGTGATGGTGGTGGGGATGGTGGTAGGGGTGGTGGTGGTGGGGTGGTGGTGGTGAGGGGTGGTGGGGTGGTGGTAGGGGTGGTGGTGGTAGGGGTGGTGGTGGTAGGTGGTAGTGGTGGTGGTAGGGGTGGGGTGGTGGTGGGGTGGTGGGAGGGGTGGTGGGAGGGTGTTAGGGGTGGTGGGAGGGGTGGTGGTGCGTGTTTACTAAGGTGTGGGCGTGAGCGATGGTATAACTGGTCAGGACAGACAGATACACCTAACTACACCCACTACAGGAAGCCTCTCCCTCGATACACTGTGGATGGAAGGTCGACAGGAGAGGAAGGGAAGGTTGGTAGTGGAAGGGAGAGAGAGAGAGAGAGAGAGAGAGAGAGAGAGAAAGAGAGAGTATTTAAATGATACTGTATATACTGATTGTTTCTGGCTGACTAGATGGATGGATGGATGGCTAGACATCTGACCCTGTGTTGGAGTGTAGTGAGTTGGTGTCAGTGGGGCGCTACACACACCCTCCCTCAGTGTAGGTGTAAGCGTGTGTTAACCCCGTGATTGATGGAGAGAAAATAATGGAAGAAAAATGAATCTGTTATTTATGTTCAATTTATTTTATTATTCTTAGTTGTTGTAGTTGTTGTAGTTGTTGTAATTGTTGTTGTTGTTATTATAGTAGTTGTAGTATAAAAAATTCCATTACCTTTATTATTTTAAATATGTACATCATCACACACACACACACACAAAGCTGGCCCAATATGGCTCCAAGCGCTACTAATCTCCTTGTGATCCATCAATACCTGTACACGGCTGCTACCTGTACTCTGAGCCACACTGGGCCAACACCACATAGAGGCTGTGTGTGTGTGTGTGTGTGTGTGTGTGTGTGTGTGTGTGTGTGTGTGTGTGTGTGTGTGTGTGTGTGTGTGTGTGTGGAGAGAGGGAGAATATAAGCAAATAAAACAAAAAAATATGAATCAAAGAAATTTCGTAAAAAAAATACTTATTGACAGATTAAATATTTTAGTGTGCCCTTTACGCATACATACATATACACATACATACACACATACATACATACATACATACATACATACATACATACATACATACATACATACATATACTACGCACTCTGTAAGAATTTTCACTGTAACCTTACTATAAATATTCATGTACACACAAAAAAAAATATATTCAGACGAACAAAACATTCAAATGAGCCAGACACTCAAACCACTTTCTGAACAGCAGTCAAAATTCCATTGATCACCTTAGCATCTAAATCACCCCCAATTTAACCTCTTAATTAGCAACGTTTACCTGTTAACTGTTAGCCTTTAAGAGCCTCGTCACAGAGCCATAAAACAATACCTTATTGCCAGCCTAAACACCTCACCTTACACCGCTGCTCACCTGCCGGGGCTCTCAACCCACACTAAAATAATAACACGTACAGTCCCCTTCACTAGTGCGTTTACAGGGGCTCGTCATATAAACATTCCACAAATCATTATCTTTCGATATATTTGTTTTATTATTGTTTTAATTGGATTGCAGAGTATGTTTACTATTGTGAGTTTCCTTCTGTCGAATGTAAACAAACACAGCGCTGCCACACTGCACACAAAACCTGACGAGCCCCTGTAAACGCGCTAGTGAAGGGAACAGTGTACCTGTAAACTGTTTTATTCCCGTAACTCAAGTGTCAGTGTAATTTCAGCGCCATTTTGGTCAATTATTTGGCAGCCATCTTTATGTCAAATGAATAAAAACGGAGCAATTTAGATCCGTTTACACACCTCCAATTAATAAAAAATCCATTTACAAAATCTAGCTCCACACACAACAGGACTCAACACCACCACAAGAGTCTGGTACAATAGAGTGCCATAATAACCGGAGTTGTTTAGTGACGGAGTTTACAAAAGAAAACCACAAGTGTTATTATTTATGAGCTGTTTGTCACGAGTCGTCACCACTACCAGCACCACAGCAGTTCCTCTTACCCGACAGAGAGACACACTATAACACAAGGAAATCTGGTAAGAGTGCAAAGTGGGGGACTCTTTGTGTGTGTGTGTGTGTCACCCAGGTAGTTTCACTTCACCGAATCACCTTGACGACAGTTCACTTCCTAGTCAACCCCTTCTGCCCCCCCCTCCCCCCAACACACACAAAGTTACCAGTTCATGTTATTTCGTCTCACAATACTTTCCTTTATGGGATGAAAAGGTCTTACCGTCATCATCATTATCTCTACCTGTTGTGTGTGTGTGTGTGTGTGTGTGTGTGTGTGTGTGTGTGTAATCAATGAACGTTAATGAAGTATCGGTAAGGGAAAGGGATTTTTTTAATCAATATTCTCTTTCTCTCTTCTCCCCCTATATATTGTACACGACTCAATATTACGGAAGGAAGGGGCAGACAAGGTGAGGTACAGGTGAGGGCAGGTGAGGTACAGGTGAGGGCATGTGAGGTACAGGTGAAGGCAGGTGAGGTACCGCCAATCTGCCGCTGTTACACCTGAGGACGCCCTGCCACGCTAATGACCTGGGAACAGTGGCAACACCTGACCAACAATCATACCGGATAGGGAAATTTAGGTAACTCCCGGATTATCTCACCTGATGACTCAACGCCCAAACGCTAACCAAACTTATTCTAATCTAAATTAACCTTGTCTAACCTATCCTAATTTAATCTAACCTAATATAAACCCAAGATCCCGCTGGACAAAATACCACGTGAGGAAAGGCCCAATGCACAAAATGAATTATTCCTCACGACAAAATCCACTGGAGAAAATCCCTGCTTAACGAACCAGACATCATCAGTCACGTATTATAAGTTCAAAGGCTGACCGAAACTGGGATCGTCTTAGGCTTAGTTATATGAATATATTGAACGGATCATCAGTCTCGTATTAAAATTCTCCCGACTCAAATATTATCCGAGACAGAGAACGTCTTTAGCTGACTTAAATGATGTATCAATACCATCATCAGTCTCGGACTATAAATTCACTGGACGCAAACACCGACCGAGACTGGGAACGTCTTAGACTGAGGTATAAACACCAACACATCAGCCCCGTCAGGTAACTTCGCCGTACCTGCAGTAGACACACACAGACAACCTGCTGGACTAACTTACCCGTGGCTAAATTACCATAAGCTTAATTCTTCTCGCCACTTTAGTTCCACAAATGAAGAAATAATGACCGTAGGGCCGCGAGTCTCGGACAGCACCAAATGTTCCACAAAGCTTCGTCTGACGCTGGACAATATTCACACAAGTTTATTATTATTTATAACATTTTATGACTTAAACTTTTACTGACATACTCAAAGTCAGTTAATAATAATAACCATACACTCGGCTCGTTAAGCACCAGCATTAATTAACCTAAAAAGCTGAGGAAAAGCTTAAATGTTTCCCCCGTAGAACTAAAGCTTAAGAAACATAATTAACGGAGTTGTAGGTGAAAACGGAGGGAAAAGAAAATGAATTATGACCCAAATTCAGATTACAGCTTTTGTGGTCGTGTTTTGGGTAAGCGGCCATTAGTAAACATGAATATTAATCATCAAACATCACCATCATCGCCTCCTCCTCCCTACCTACCTCACCTGACTACCTCACCTTCGTGCCTAGTAATTATGGGAGCCTTACGGTGCCTATTATTCTATTTACGTGTGGCTGGTGGGTGTTGAAGGAGGGAGGACCTCACTCAAGAAGTACTCGAGGCAGGACTAAGACTAATAATAATAATAACAATAATAACAGCAATAACAATAATAACATGTAATTAATCACCCGTCTGCCTCTACAACTCTTCCTCTCTTCTCTTGTAACATTTCTCCCTATCCCTTCATCACCTGTTCCTCATCTCCCTAACCTAACCTAACCGTCATTTGTAAACACGCGCTAGGCTACTGTTCTTCATGCGGGAATATTTATCAACACACTGGTCTTTATCTTATACTATATATTTCGTTAACAATGTGATAAAAAAAACAATAATAAAACACTGAATAAAGAAAATATATTATAACCTAGAATATCAAAGGGTATTAATATATTTATAAGAAAAATATTAGTCGTATTTTTGTGTTTATTTGTCAATTTATTCATTAAGCGCATGGAATAAATCAGTTTAGTAAGATAAACTAAGCCAGTTCCACCTATCATATAATGTCTATTCCTTCGTTAAACAAATAAACCAGGTTAATTAATTCACTGGAAACACCAAAGCATTACTTTCATCCCGTAACAAGGATAGTAATTACACTCGTCCATCAATTACACGAAGTTAAATTGTCTGTAATTAAATCCATTCTCTCTCTCTCTCTCTATTTACATCACAGGTCTGCCGTACTCACCTGGTGCTGAGCTCTGATTGCTCCTCCCCAGGTGTGTGGTGCACCTCATCAGCGTCACCTGTCACGGAAAATAACGTATTGTTAAATGAAACGTAATATTTATATAAAATTACTTCGATATTTTATGAAGTCTATCTGCTTAATAACACTAATATAACTATTATACTACAAATAATATTATACGTATCTTACTGTGTAGATGGGGGAGTTATGTCACGGAGGTCACAAAATTACTCTAATTATCACCGTAATTATCTCTGAGATCTAGTATCAAGGAGATATATCCTCTGACATGAGCCTAAATGACGTCCGGAAAGTACTGAGATTCTACCATTACTTGACTCCATCTCCTGTTACGACTTAAGATAAACAACAACGTTTAATGCTTCACCAACCTCATGACAACACCCAAACACTTACCTCTTATTCGTATAAATATTTAACTCTTTTAACACTTCCCAATGCTATTTTTCTTCGTAGAATATTTAGTAGTATGTCCTCACTCTTAATTAACCGCAACACAAAGATAATAACACCGATAACAGTGGTTGTGGGAGGCGCTGCCCGACCGTCACCTCCCCATAATGGCTGCCACCCTCCAGTATGTATATATTATTTAAATTTATAGTACAAACTTTGCATATCATTATTCATACCTAATATATATTTATTCTATTTTCTTCATATTCAAGAGCTGTTTCTGATGAAGTTAAGGATAATTAAACTAAAGATTATCAAAACAAATGTCAGTTGAGCTCCCTAACACAATACGCGGCACAGCGATTATGTATATAAAATATAGCAAAGGATTATTTATCCTCACACAATGCAGCTTTCCTTATCATCAAAATCTTTCTAAAAATATGTAAGAGTTACGTGTATGAAAAGTCCCACAATATTTCATACATTTATCAAACCGATAATTGTTAAGTAATATTTCCTTGTTCGTTTGTTTCCCTAATAGATATAATTGATTGTATATTAGTAGCTGCAATGACACTTCTCACGAATGAAAGAATGTGATCTACTTTGTTTGATTATAGATGCTAGGATATACATAAGAGTAAACGTTTGTTATAGCTAGCTAAATTGTGATAATCCTAACTTCGACACAAACGTTGTTTGACGACTTACCTTGTTCATTTCTTTGGAATAATGTTTGATAAATAGGATTATTTTCTTATCTATCAGGTCTTTAATGTTTTTTATAAAAATATTCCCTATAAAATGTGGCTTATAATGTATTTCAAAATGATCGATAAATCTTTGTTTTTAGTGAGAGAGTAGTAGACGTGCCCGACTTGGGATGTGTTGACGCTCTGACGTTTAATTGGCTTTTTTCTATATACAAGACCTAGAGTTTTTTTAATTATTATGATAACTAATAAATTTTACTATAGTACAGGCAGATATATCACTAATTTGTTAATGATTAAAGAGATAAAAAGTTTCATCAACCAGAAATGTACACCACAACTTTTGCCGCCAAGTAGTGACCAGTGAGCAGAGGCTGGGTGACGCCTCCCCTCCAGAGGACTAATTAGTATCATTTTTATCAGTGCTATAGTGTATAAGTGTGAGACAGTACTATTATAACTTTAATAAACAATTATGAAGAAGATAATGATAGTGAAGAGCGTTAAGTAAATGGAGAAATAAGAAGTGTTCATGTGTCTGACCGACTTGACTTAAGGTAAGTTCTCTTTTAATTAACTTATGTAATAAAATGTTACTCATATTTCGACAATCTCGGTGCTCTTCAGATATCGTTAAGGCCGTCGTGTTTGTGTCTTGAGCTGGTGTTATGACGTTCGTAGATGCTTAATAGAGAAAGTAGTGTTTGAACCTAAGGAAAATTTTCAGTCAATTAAATTTGACAGGACCAATTGCAAGATCAGTCGTTGTATATACCATGCTGTAGGAGCCCCATGGTTAGTGTGCAGGAAGCGTTTTGGGCTAACAAAAAATGTGTGCGATTCGTTATTGGCACCAAAAGAAAGAAAATTGATTTGGATGCATATAAAATGTATAAATCTGTCAAGGGATAATATTTGTTATACGATCTACTCCATATAGAACAGCACATGAAGAATTGTATTGTTCATTTTAAAAGCTGTCAGTGTTTGTGTATGAACAATGCCGCCAGCCTCTACTGGTCTCATCGCCGTTTATATCCTCCTAATTCGCCCAACCATCATAAAAGGTAAGCCTTTAAGATAACTAATACAACTAATTTATGTGTAGAAATGTATGGAAATCAAATTAAACTAAAAAAAAAGTCATAAATGGTCTACTTGAAGAGTGGTGAGAACAGCTTCCTCTGGGATGGTGAATGACGTCCCTTATCAGAATTAATATCGACCCAATTATCGTAATGAGGGCAATTAATAACAGTTCAGCACTACCAAAATAATTATTTCCTTAGTATAAATACTTAGAAGCCTAAATTTCATATTTTAATAAGTCCAAATATGCCAGGTAACTAGTGCCAGGTACTTCCCAGGCATGTTTCATTTGTGTATCAGTTTAACCCCAATTTGTTACTAATAAGATAAATTCAGTGACCGAAATTCATGTTTTATTGTTTTATTCCCTTAGTTACTTTTGGGGCAACAGTTGGAGTGGTGATATTAATTAACTTTGCCATTGACAGTGGTAGAATCAAATGTAGATATATTGGCTTTGTATGTCCATGATTTCAACAAAAATGAATAAGTCCTTCTAAAGTAAATGGAATTGATGATTTTATTATCTTTTTGGCCATCCAGCGAATTTAATGAATTTAAGTTGGCCGATTTTTACCGGTTAAGTTAGGTTACAGTAGATTAGTTAAGTTGGGTTAGGTTAGGTTTGGTTTGGTTACTTTGAAATTATGTTTTTTTCAAATGCCAAGTAGGTGGATGACCTAAACAATAATTTTACCCAATTGATTATGAGTACATCAAAATGATTATTATTTTTTTTTTTTTTTTTACAAATTCATACTCTTCTGTAAAGTTCAAATGACAATCACTTCATGATAGATGTTTCACCCTGTACACTAAAGCTACTTTATGTAAGAGGAAAAAATTAGCACCAAAATGTACTGTTTAATACCAAAAGAAGTCATTGATGATAATATTTAATAACAATATTTCAGGTATTACATACAGTCTCCTCGACTTACGACCTGGTCGTCGGGACGGAACACCGTCGTAAGTCGAGGAGAGACTGTACTACAATTTCATCTTTAAACTCCTTGTATCTTACCTAACCCACCTTGCTGCTCCACTCAATTATAGCTAGATGTAATAATTGTAGAAATTAATCACAGGTATGACTCCCTTTACCTTTTAATTGGTTTATTATCACAATTCTTGGATATGCAAAGATAATGAAATTATGAATCTTCAATAAATGTGATATACATTCTAATGATTACAACA
>NW_024725488.1:0-15493 GCF_018991925.1 Homarus americanus | reverse complement strand
CATTTAACGTTAGTTTAACGCCATTTAACGTTAGTTTAACGTTATTTAACCTTAATTAAACACCATTTAACGTTAGTTTAACGCCATTTAACGTTAGTTTAACGCCATTTAACGTTAGTTTAACGCCATTTAACGTTAGTTTAACGCCATTTTCGTTACTTTAACGCCATTTAACGTTAGTATAACGTTATTTAACCTTAATTAAACGCCATTTAACGTTAGTTTAACGCCATTTAACATTAGTTTAACGCCATTTAACGTTAGTTTAACGCCATTTAACATTAGTTTAACGTCATTTAACCTTAATTAAACGCCATTTAACGTTAGTTTAACGCCATTTAACATTAGTTTAACGATATTTAACCTTAATTAAGCCATTTTAACGTTAGTTTAACGGCATTTAACGTTAGTTTAACGGCATTTTAACGTTAGTTTAACGCCATTTAACGTTAGTTTAACGCCATTTAACGATAGTTTAGCGCCATTTAACGATAGTTTAACGCCATTTAACGTTAGTTTAACGCAATTTATCGTTAGTTTAACGCCATTTAACGTTAGTTTAACGCCATTTAACGATAGTTTAACGCCATTTAACGTTAGTTTAACGGCATTTAACGTTAGTTTAACGCCATTTAACGTTAGTTTAACGTTATTTAACCTAATTAAACGCCATTTAACGTTAGTTTAACGCCATTTAACGTTAGTTTAACGCCATTTAACATTAGTTTAACGTCATTTAACCTTAATTAAACGCCATTTAACGTTAGTTTAACGCCATTTAACATTAGTTTAACGATATTTAACCTTAATTAAACGCCATTTAATGTTAGTTTAACGCCATTTAAAGGTTAGTTTAACGCCATTTAACGCCATTTAACGTTAGTTTAACGCCATTTTACGTTACTTTAACGCCATTTAACGTAAGTTTAACGCCATTTATCGTTAGTTTAGCTTCATTTAACGTTAATTTAACGCTATTTAACGTTAGTTTAACTTCATTTAACGTTAGTTTAACTTAATTTAACGTTAATTAAACGCCATTTATCGTTAGTTAACGCCATTTTACGTTAGTTTAACTTCATTTAACGTTAATTTAACGCTATTTAACGTTAGTTTAGCTTCATTTAACGTTAGTTTAACTTAATTTAACTTTAATTAAACGCCATTTATCGTTAGTTTAACGCCATTTAACGTCAGTTTAACTTCATTTAACGTTAGTTTAACGCCATTTAACGTTAGTTTAACGCCATTTAACGTTAGTTTAACGCCATTTAACGTTAGTTTAACGTCATTTAACTTTAGTTTAACGCCATTTAACGTTAGTTTAACGCCATTTAACGTTAGTTTAACGTTATTTAACGTTAGTTTAACGTTATTTAACCTTAATTAAACGCCATTTAACGTTAGTTTAGCGCCATTTAACATTAGTTTAACGCCATTTAACGTTAGTTTAACGCCATTTAACATTAGTTTAACGTTATTTAACCTTAATTAAACGCCATTTAACGTTAGTTTAACGCCATTTAACATTAGTTTAACGTCATTTAACCTTAATTAAACGCCATTTAACGTTAGTTTACGCCATTTAACATTAGTTTAATGCCATTTAACGAGTTTAACGCCGATACAACGTTGGTTTAACGCCATTTAACGTTAGTTTAACGCCATTTAACGTTAGTTTAACGCCATTTAACGTTAGTTTAACGCCATTTAACGTTAGTTTAACGCCATTTAACGTTGGTTTAACGCCATTTAACGTTAGTTTAACGCCATTTACCGTTAGTTTAACGCCATTTAACGTTAGTTTAACGTTGGCCCCAACGTAATTAAACTATTTGGTGGATTTTAACGTTATTTAACGTAATTAAACGCGCTATTTAACATTAGTTTAACGCCATTTAACGTTAGTTTAACTTCATTTAACGTTAATTTAACGCTATTTAACGTTAGTTTAAACCCCATTTAACGTTAGTTTGCTTCATTTAACATTAATTTAACGCTGTTAACGGTAGGTTTAACTTCATTTAACGTTAGTTTAACTTCATTTGGCGTTAGTTTAACTTCATTTAACGTTAATTAAACGCCATTTATCGTTAGTTTAACGCTATTTAACGTTAGTTTAACGTCATTTAACGTTAGTTTAACGTCATTTAACCATAATTAAACGCCATTTAACTTTAGTTTAACGCCATTTAACGTTAGTTTAACGCCATTTATCGTTAGTTTAGCTTCATTTAACGTTAATTTAACACCATTTAACGTTAGTTTAACGCCATTTAACGTTAGTTTAACGCCATTTAACGTTAGATTAACGCCATTTAACGTTAGTTTAACGCCATTTAACATTAGTTTAACGCCATTTAACGTTAGTTTAACGCCATTTAACGTTAGTTTTACACCATTTAACGTTAGTTTAACGCCATTTAACGTTAGTTTAACGTTATTTAACCTTAATTAAACGCCATTTAACGATAGTTTAACGCCATTTAACGTTAGTTTAACGCCATTTAACGTTAGTTTAATGCCATTTAACGTTAGTTTAACGCCATTTAACGTTAGTTTAATGCCATTTAACGTTAGTTTAACGCCATTTAACGTTAGTTTAACGCCATTTATCGTTAGTTTAACGCCATTTTACGTTAGTTTAACGCCATTTACGTTGGTTTAACGCCAATTAACGTTAGTTTAACGTCGTTAACGTTAATTTAACGCTATTTAACGTTAGTTTAACGCCATTTAACGTTAATTTAACGCTATTTAACGTTAGTTTAACTTCATTTAACGTTAGTTTAACTTAATTTAACGTTAATTTAACGCTATTTAACGTTAGTTTAACTTCGACAGCGTTAGTTTAACCCAATTTAACGTTAATTAAACGCCGACATCGTTAGTTTAACGCCATTTAACGTTGGTTGCTTCGACTAACGTTGGTTTAACGCTGTTAACGTTAGTTTAACTTCATTTAACGTTAGTTTAGCAATTTAACGTTAATTAAACGCCATTTATCGTTAGTTTAACGCCATTTAACGTTAGTTTAACGCCATTTAACGTTAGTTTAACCCCATTTAACGTTAGTTAACGCCATTTAACGTTAGTTTAACGCCATTTAACGTTAGTTTAACGCCATTTAACGTTAGTTTAATGCCATTTAACCTTAGTTTAACGGCATTTAACGTTAGTTTAACGCCATTTAACGTTAGTTAACGGCATTTAATGTTAGTTTAACGCCATTTAACGTTAGTTTAACGCCATTTAACGTTAGTTTAATGCCATTTAACGTTAGTTTAACGGCATTTAACGTTAGTTTAACGCCATTTAACGTTAGTTTAACGTTAGTTAACGTTAGTTTAACGTTATTTAACCTTAATTAAACGCCATTTAACGTTAGTTTAACGCCATTTAACGTTAGTTTAACGCCATTTAACGTTAGTTTAATGCCATTTAACGATAGTTTAACGTCATTTAACGTTAGTTTAACGCCATTTAACGTTAGTTTAACGCTATTTAACGTTCGTTTAACGTCATTTACCGTTAGTTTAACGCCATTTACCGTTAGTTTAACGCCATTTAACGTTAGTTTAACGTTATTTAGCCTTAATTAAACGCCATTTAACGTTAGTTTAACGCCATTAAACATTAATTTAACGCCAATTAACGTTAGTTTAACGCCATTTAACATTGGTTTAACGTCATTCAACCTTAATTAAACGCCATTTAACGTTAGTTTAACGCCATTTAACATTAGTTTAACGATATTTAACCTTAATTAAACGCCATTTAACGTTAGTTTAACGGCATTTAACGTTAGTTTAACGCCATTTAACGTTAGTTTAACGCCATTTAACGTTAGTTTAACGCCATTTAACGTTAGTTTAACGCCATTTTACGTTACTTTAACGCCATTTAACGTTAGTTTAACGTCATTTAACCTTAATGAAACGTCATTTAACGTTAGTTTAACGCCATTTAACGTTAGTTTAACGCCATTTAACGTTAGTTTAACGTCATATAACGTTAGTTTAACGCCATTTAACGTTAGTTTAACGTTATTTAACCTTAATTAAACGCCATTTAACGTTAGTTTAACGCCATTTAACATTAGTTTAACGCCATTTAACGTTAGTTTAACGCCATTTAACATTAGTTTAACGTCGTTAACGCCAATTAAACGCCATTTAACGTTAGTTTAACGCCATTTAACATTGGTTAACGATATTTAACCTTAATTAAACGCCATTTGCGTTAGTTTAACGGCATTTAACGATGGTTTAACGC
Source organism: Homarus americanus (assembly GCF_018991925.1). Classification (NCBI taxonomy): domain Eukaryota; kingdom Metazoa; phylum Arthropoda; class Malacostraca; order Decapoda; family Nephropidae; genus Homarus; species Homarus americanus. The sequence continues at coordinate 11,218 of NW_024725488.1, read as the reverse complement.
CATTTTAACATTAGTTTAGCGTCATTTAACCTTAATTAAACGCCATTTAACGTTAGTTTAACGCCATTTAACATTAGTTTAACGCCATTTAACATTAGTTTAACGATATTTAACCTTAATTAAACGCCATTTAACGTTAGTTTAACGCCATTTAAAGGTTAGTTTAACGCCATTTAACGTTAGTTTAACGCCATTTAACGTTAGTTTAACGCCATTTTACGTTACTTTAACGCCATTTAACGTTAGTTTAACGACATTTAACGTTAGTTTAACGACATTTAACGTTAGTTTAACGCCATTTAACGTTAGTTTAACGTCATTTAACGTTAGTTTAATGCAATTTAACGTTAGTTTAACGCCATCTAACCTTAATTTAACGCCATTTACCGTTAGTTTAACGCCATTTAACGTTAGTTTACCTTCATTTAACGTTAATTTAACGCTATATAACGTTAGTTTAACTTCATTTAACGTTAATTTAACGCTATTTAACGTTAGTTTAACTTCATTTAACGTTAGTTTAACTTCATTTAACGTTAATTAAACGCCATTTATCGTTACTTTAACGCCATTTAACTTTAGTTTAACGCCTTTTAACGTTAGTTTAACGTCATTTAACCTTAATTAAACGCCATTTAACTTTAGTTTAACGCCATTTAACGTAAGTTTAACGCCATTTATCGTTATTTTAGCTTCATTTAACTTTAATTTAACGCTATTTAACGTTCGTTTAACTTCATTTAAGGTTAGTTTAACTTAATTTAACGTTAATTAAACGCCATTTATCGTTAGTTTAACGCCATTTAACTTTAGTTTAACGCCATATAACGTTAGTTTAACGTCATTTAACCTTAATTAAACGCCATTTAACTTTAGTTTAACGCCATTTAACGTTAGTTTAACGCCATTTATTGTTAGTTTAACTTCATTTAACGTTAATTTAAAGCCATTTAACGTTAGTTTAACGCCATTTAACGTTAGTTTAACGCCATTTAACGTTAGTTTAACGCCATTTAACGTTAGTTTAACGCCATTTAACGTTAGTTTAACGCCATTTAACGTTAGTTTAACGCCATTTAACGTTAGTTTAATTCCATTTAACGATAGTTTAACGCCATTTAACGTTAGTTTAACGCCAATTAACGTTAGTTTAACGTCATTTAACGTTAGTTTAACGCAATTTAACGTTAGTTTAACGTTATTTAACCTTAATTAAACGCCATTTAACGTTAGTTTAACGCCATTTAACGTTAGTTTAACGCCATTTAACGTTGGTTTAACGCCATTTAACGTTAGTTTAACGCCATTTAACGTTAGTTTAACGCCATTTAACGTTAGTTTAACGTCATTTAACGTTAATTTAACGCCATTTACCGTTAGTTTAACGCCATTTAACGTTAGTTTAACGTTATTTAACCTTAATTAAACGCCATTTAACGTTAGTTTAACGCCATTTAACATTAGTTTAACGATATTTAACCTTGATTAAACGCCATTTAACGTTAGTCTAACGGCATTTAACGTTAGTTTAACGGCATTTAACGTTAGTTTAACGGCATTTAACGTTAGTTTAACGGCATTTAACGTTAGTTTAACGCCATTTAACGTTAGTTTAACGCCATTTAACGTTAGTTTAACGCCATTTAACGTTACTTTAACGCCATTTAACGTTAGTTTAACGTCATTTAACATAATTAAACGTCATTTTAACGTTAGTTTAACGCCATTTGCGTTGATTTTAACGCCATTAACGTTAGTTTAACGTCATTTAACGTTAGTTTAACGCCATTTACCGTTAGTTTAACGCCATTTAACGTTAGTTTAACGTTATTAACGCAATTAAACGCCATTTAACGTTAGTTTAACGCCATTTAACATTAGTTTAACGCCATTTTAACGTTAGTTTAACGCCATTTAACGTGGATTTAACGTCATTTAACCTTAATTAAACGCCAATAACGTCAATTTAACGCTATTTAACGTTAGTTTAACTTCATTTAACGTTAGTTTAACTTAATTTAACGTTAATTAAACGCCATTTATCGTTAGTTTAACGCCATTAACGTTAGTTTAACGCCATTTAACGTTAGTTTAACGTCATTTAACCTGAATTATACGCCATTTAACTTTAGTTTAACGCCATTTAACGTTAGTTTAACTTCATTTAACGTTAATTTAACGCCATTTAACGTTAGTTTAACGCCATTTAACGTTAGTTAACGCCATTTAACGTTAGTTTAACGTTATTTAATAATTAAGCGCCATTTTAACGTTGGTTGCGCCATTTAACGTTAGTTTAACGCCATTTAACGTTAGTTTAATGCCATATAACGATAGTTTAACGCCATTTAACGATAGTTTAACGCCATTTAACGATAGTTTAACGCCATTTAACGTTAGTTTAACGCCATTTAACGTTAGTTTAACGTCATTTAACGTTAGTTTAACTCCATTTACCGTTAGTTTAACGCCATTTAACGTTAGTTTAACGTTATTTAACCTTAATTAAACGCCATTTAACGTTAGTTTAACGCCATTTAACATTAGTTTAACGCCATTTAACGTTAGTTTAACGCCATTTAACATTAGTTTAACGTCATTTAACCTTAATTAAACGCCATTTAACGTTAGTTTAACGCCATTTAACATTAGTTTAACGATATTTAACCTTAATTAAACGACATTTAACGTTAGTTTAACGGCATTTAACGTTGGTTTAACGCCATTTAACGTTAGTTTAACGGCATTTAACGTTAGTTTAACGCCATTTTACGTTAGTTTAACGCCATTTTACGTTACTTTAACGCCATTTAACGTTAGTTTAACGTCATTTAACCTTAATTAAACGTCATTTAACGTTAGTTTAACCTCATTTAACGTTAGTTTAACGTCATTTAACGTTAGTTTAACGCCATTTACCGTTAGTTTAACGCCTTTAACGTTAGTTTAACGTTATTTAACCTTAATTAAACGCCATTTAACGTTAGTTTAACGCCATTTAACATTAGTTTAATGCCATTTAACGTTAGTTTAACGCCATTTAACATTAGTTTAACGTCATTTAACCTTAATTAAATGCCATTTAACGTTAGTTTAACGCCATTTAACATTAGTTAACGATATTTAACCTTAATTAAACGCCATTTAACGTTAGTTTAACGGCATTTAACATTAGTTTAACGCCATTTAACGTTAGTTTAACGCCATTTAACGATAGTTTAACGCCATTTAACGTTAGTTTAACGCCATTTAACGTTAGTTTAACGCCATTATCGTTAGTTTAACGCCATTTAACGTTAGTTTATCGGCATTTAACGTTAGTTTAACGGCATTTAACGTTAGTTTAACGCCATTTAACGTTAGTTTAACGTTATTTAACCTTAATTAAACGCCATTTAACGTTAGTTTAACGCCATTTAACGTTAGTTTAACGCCATTTTACGTTAGTTTACCGCCATTTAACGTTAGTTTAACGCCGTTTAACGTTAGTTTAATGCCATTTAACGATAGTTTAACGCCATTTAACGTTAGTTTAACGCCATTTAACAGTAGTTTAACGTCATTTAACCTTAATTAAACGCCATTTAACGTTAGTTTAACGCCATTTAACATTAGTTTAACGATATTTAACCTTAATTAAACGCCATTTAACGTTAGTTAACGCCATTTAAAGGTTAGTTTAACGCCATTTAACGTTAGTTTAACGCCATTTGACGTTAGTTTAACGCCATTTTACGTTACTTTAACGCCATTTAACGTTAGTTTAACGTCATTTAACCTTAATTAAACGCCATTTAACGTTACTTTAACGCCATTTAACGTTAGTTTAACATCATTTAACCTTAATTAAACGCCATTTAGCGTTAGTTTAACGCCATCTAACTTTAATTAAACGCCATTTAACGTTAGTTTAACGCCATTTAACGTTAGTTTAACGCCATTTAACGTTAGTTTAACGGCATTTAACGTTAGTTTAACGCCATTTAACGTTAGTTTAACTTCATTTAACGTTAATTTAACGCTATTTAACGTTAGTTTAACTTTATTTAACGTTAGTTTAACTTTATTTAACGTTAATTTAACGCTATTTAACGTTAGTTTAACTTTATTTAACGTTAATTTAACGCTATTTAACGTTAGTTTAACTTCATTTAACGTTAGTTTAACTTCATTTAACGTTAATTAAACGCCATTTATCGTTAGTTTAACGCCATTTAACGTTAGTTTAACGCCATTTAACGTTAGTTTAACGTCATTTAACCTTAATTAAACGCCATTTAAATTTAGTTTAACGCCATTTAACGTAAGTTTAACGCCATTTATCGTTAGTTTAGCTTCATTTTAACGTTAATTTAACGCTAACGTTAGTTTAACTTCATTTAACGTTGATTTAACGCCATTTAACGTTAGTTTAACGCCATTTAACGTTAGTTTAACGGCATTTTAACGTTAGTTTAACGCCGTTAACGTTAGTTTAACGTTATTTAACCTTAATTAAACGCCATTTAACGTTGGTTTAACGCCATTTAACGTTAAGTTTAACCATTTAACGTTAGTTTACCGCCATTTAACGTTAGTTTAACGCCATTTAACGTTAGTTTAACGCCATTTAACGTTAGTTTAACGCCATTTAACGTTAGTTTAACGCCATTTAACGTTAGTTTAACGCCATTTAACGTTAGTTTAACGCCATTTACCGTTAGTTCAACGCCATTTACCGTTAGTTTAACGCCATTTAACGTTAGTTTAACGTTATTTAACCTTAATTAAACGCCATTTAAAGTTAGTGTAACGGCATTTAACGTTGGTTTAACGCCATTTAACGTTAGTTTAACGGCATTTAACGTTAGTTTAACGCCATTTTACGTTAGTTTAACGCCATTTTACGTTACTTTAACGCCATTTAACGTTAGTTTAACGTCATTTAACCTTAATTAAACGTCATTTAACGTTAGTTTAACCTCATTTAACGTTAGTTTAACGTCATTTAACGTTAGTTTAACGCCATTTACCGTTAGTTTAACGCCATTTACCGTTAGTTTAACGCCATTTAACGTTAGTTTAACGTTATTTAACCTTAATTAAACGCCATTTAACGTTAGTTTAACGCCATTTAACGCCATTTAACGTTAGTTTAACGCCATTTAACATTAGTTTAACGTCATTTAACCTTAATTAAACGCCATTTAACGTTAGTTTAACGCCATTTAACATTAGTTAACGATATTTAACCTTAATTAAACGCCATTTAACGTTAGTTTAACGGCATTTAACATTAGTTTAACGCCATTTAACGTTAGTTTAACGCCATTTAACGATAGTTTAACGCCATTTAACGTTAGTTTAACGCCATTTAACGTTAGTTTAACGCCATTATCGTTAGTTTAACGCCATTTAACGTTAGTTTATCGGCATTTAACGTTAGTTTAACGGCATTTAACGTTAGTTTAACGCCATTTAACGTTAGTTTAACGTTATTTAACCTTAATTAAACGCCATTTAACGTTAGTTTAACGCCATTTAACGTTAGTTTAACGCCATTTTACGTTAGTTTACCGCCATTTAACGTTAGTTTAACGCCGTTTAACGTTAGTTTAATGCCATTTAACGATAGTTTAACGCCATTTAACGTTAGTTTAACGCCATTTAACATTAGTTTAACGTCATTTAACCTTAATTAAACGCCATTTAACGTTAGTTTAACGCCATTTAACATTAGTTTAACGATATTTAACCTTAATTAAACGCCATTTAACGTTAGTTAACGCCATTTAAAGGTTAGTTTAACGCCATTTAACGTTAGTTTAACGCCATTTGACGTTAGTTTAACGCCATTTTACGTTACTTTAACGCCATTTAACGTTAGTTTAACGTCATTTAACTTTAATTAAACGCCATTTAACGTTAGTTTAACGCCATTTAACGTTAGTTTAACGCCATTTAACATTACTTTAACATCATTTAACCTTAATTAAACGCCATTTAGCGTTAGTTTAACGCCATCTAACTTTAATTAAACGCCATTTAACGTTAGTTTAACGCCATTTAACGTTAGTTTAACGCCATTTAACGTTAGTTTAACGCCATCTAACCTTAATTTAACGCCATTTACCGTTAGTTTAATGCCATTTCACGTTAGTTTAACGTTATTTAACCTTAATTAAACTCCATTTAACGTTAGTTTAACGCCATTTTACGTTAGTTTAACGCCATTTATCGTTAGATTAACGCCATTTTACGTTAGTTTAACGCCAATTAACGTTAGTTAAACGTCATTTAACGTTAATTTAATGCTATTTAACGTTAGTTTAACGCCATTTAACGTTAGTTTACCTTCATTTAACGTTGCTAATTTAACGCTATTTAACGTTAGCGTTTAACTTCATTAACGTTAGTTTAACTTCATTTAACGTTAATTTAACGTTATTTAACGTTAGTTTAACTTCATTTTAACGTTATTTAACTTCATTTAACGTTAATTAAACGCCATTTATCGTTATTGGGTTTAATGCCATTTAACGTTAATTTACTGCCATTTAACGTTAGTTTAGCGTCATTTAACCTTAATTAAACGCCATTTAACGTCTGTTTAACGCCATTTAACGTTAGCTTAACGCCATTTAACGTTTGTTAAACGTCATTTAACGTTAATTTAACGGTATTTAGCGTTAGTTTAACGCCATTTAACGTTAGTTTAACGTCATTTAACGTTAGTTTAACGCCATTTAACGTTAGTTTAACACCATTTAACGCTAGTTTAACGCCATTAACGTTAGTTTAACGCCATTTAACGTTAGTTTAACGTTATTTAACCTTAATTAAACGCCATTTAACGTTAGTTTAACGCCATTTAACGTTAGTTTAACGCCATTTAACGTTAGTTTAACGCCATTTAACGTTAGTTTAACGCTATTTAACGTTAGTTTAATGCCATTTAGCGATAGTTTAACGCCATTTAACGATAGTTTAACGCCATTTAACGTTAGTTTAACGCCATTTAACGTTAGTTTAACGTCATTTAACGTTAGTTTAACTCCATTTACCGTTAGTTTAACGCCATTTAACGTTAGTTTAACGTTATTTAACCTTAATTAAACGCTATTTAAAGTTAAAACGCCATTTAACATTAGTTTAACGCTATTTAACGTTAGTTTAACGCTACGGCCATTAGTTTAACGGTCATTTAACCTACTCAAACGCCATTAACGCTAGTTTAACGCCATTTAACATTATTTAACGATATTTAACCTAATTTAAACGCTATTTAACGTTAGTTTAACGGCATTTAACGTTAGTTTAACGCCATTTAACGTTAGTTTAATATTTAACGTTAGTTTAACGCCATTTAACGTTAGTTTAGTTATTTACCTTTAATAAACGCCATTTCTTAACGTTAGCTTAACGCTATTTAGCCTTTAATTAAAACGCCATTTAACGTTAGTTTAACGCCATTAAACATTAGTTTAACGATATTTAACCTTAATTAAACGCCATTTAAAGTTAGTTTAACGGCATTTAACGTTAGTTTAACGCCATTTAACGTTAGTTTAACGCCATTTAACGTTAGTTTAACGCCATTTAACGTTAGTTTAACGCCATTTTACGTTACTTTAACGCCATTTAACGTTAGTTTAACGTCATTTAACCTTAATTAAACGTCATTTCACGTTAGTTTAAAGCCATTTAACGTAAGTTTAACGCCATTTATCGTTAGTTTAACTTCATTTAACGTTAGTTTAACTTAATTTAACGTTAATTAAACGCCATTTATCGTTAGTTTAACGCCATTTAACGTTAGTTTAACTTCATTTAACGTTAATTTAACGCTATTTAACGTTAGTTTAACTTCATTTAACGTTAGTTTAACTTAATTTAACTTTAATCAAACGCCATTTATCGTTAGTTTAACGCCATTTAACGTTAGTTTAACGTCATTTAACCTTAATTAAACGCCATTTAACTTTAGTTTAACGCCATTTAACGTTAGTTTAACGCCATTTATCGTTAGTTTAACTTCATTTAACGTTAATTTAACGCCATTTCACGTTAGTTTAACGTTATTTAACCTTAATTAAACTCCATTTAACCTTAATTAAACGCCATTTAACTTTAGTTTAACGCCATTTAACGTTAGTTTAACGCCATCTAACCTTAATTTAACGCCATTTACCGTTAGTTTAATGCCATTTCACGTTAGTTTAACGTTATTTAACCTTAATTAAACTCCATTTAACGTTAGTTTAACGCCATTTTACGTTAGTTTAACGCCATTTATCGTTAGATTAACGCCATTTTACGTTAGTTTAACGCCAATTAACGTTAGTTAAACGTCATTTAACGTTAATTTAATGCTATTTAACGTTAGTTTAACGCCATTTAACTTTAGTTTAACTTCATTTAACGCACTTAACGCTATTTAACGTTGTTTAACTTTATTTTAACGTTAGTTTAATCATTTAACGTTAATTAACGCCATTTAACGTTAGTTTAACTTACTTAACGTTAGTTTAACTTCATTTAACGCATTAACGCCATTTATCGTTAGTTTAACGCCATTTAACGTTAGTTTAACGCTATTTAATGTTAGTTTAACGTCATTTAAATCTTTTAATTAAACGCTATTTAAATTTTAGCTTAACGCCATTTAACGTAAAGTTTAACGCCATTTATCGTTAGTTTAGTTTCATTTAACGTTAATTTTAACGTCATCTAACGTTAGTTTAACGTCATCTAACGTTAGTTTAACGTCATCTAACGTTAGTTTAACGTCATTTAACGTTAGTTTAACGTCATTTAACGTTAGTTTAACGTCATTTAACGTTAGTTTAACGCCATTTAACGTTAGTTTAACGCCATTTAATGTTAGTTTAACCCCATTTAACGTTAGTTTAACGGCATTTAGCGTTAGTTTAACGTCATTTAACGCTAGTTTAACGCCATTTAACGCTAGTTTAACGCCATTTAACGTTAGTTTAACGCCATTTAACGTTAGTTTAACGCCATTTAACGTTAGTGTAACGCCATTTAACGTTAGTGTAACGCCATTTAACGTCAGTTTAACGTTATTTACCGTTAGTTTAACGCCATTTAACGTTAGTTTAACGTTATTTAACCCACTAAACGCTATTTAAAGTTAGTGTGTAACGCCATTTATCGTTAGTTTAACGCCATTTAACGTTAGTTTAACGCCATTTAACGTTAGTTTAACGTCATTTAACCTTAATTAAACGCCATTTAACTTTAATTAACGCCATTTAACGTTAGTTTAACGCCATTCATCGTTAGTTTAACTTCATTTAACGTTAATTTAACGCCATTTAACGTTAGCTTAACGCCATTTAACGTTAGTTTAACGCCATTTAACGTTAGTTTAACGCTATTTAACGTTAGTTTAACGCCATTTAACGTTAGTTTAACGTTATTTAGCTTTAATTAAACGCCATTTAACGTTAGTTTAACGCCATTAAACATTAATTTAACGCCATTTAGCGTTAGTTTAACGCCATTAAACATTAATTTAACGCCAATTAACGTTAGTTTAACGCCATTTAACATTAGTTTAACGTCATTTAACCTTAATTAAACGACATTTAACGTTAGTTTACCATTTAACGTTAGTTTAACGCCATTTAACGCTAGTTTTAACGCCATTTAACGTTAGTTTAATGCCATTAACGTTAGTTTAACGCCATTTTACGCCATTTAACGCCATTTAACGTTAGTTTAACGTCATTTAACCCACTAAAATGCCATTTCACGTTAGTTTAAAGCCATTTAACGTAAGTTTAACGCCATTTATCGTTAGTTTAACTTCATTTAACGTTAGTTTAACTTAATTTAACGTTAATTAAACGCCATTTATCGTTAGTTTAACGCCATTTAACGTTAGTTTAACTTCATTTAACGTTAATTTAACGCTATTTAACGTTAGTTTAACTTCATTTAACGTTAGTTTAACGTAATTTAACTTTAATTTAACGCCATTTATCGTTAGTTTAACGCCATTTAACGTTAGTTTAACGTCATTTAAACTCCACTAAACGCCATTTAACTTTTATTTTAACGCCATTTAACGTTAGTTTAACGCCATTTATCGTTAGTTTAACTTCATTTAACGTTAATTTAACGCCATTTCACGTTAGTTTAACGTTATTTAACCTTAATTAAACTCCATTTAACCTTAATTAAACGCCATTTAACTTTAGTTTAACGCCATTTAACGTTAGTTTAACGCCATCTAACCTTAATTTAACGCCATTTACCGTTAGTTTAATGCCATTTCACGTTAGTTTAACGTTATTTAACCTTAATTAAACTCCATTTAACGTTAGTTTAACGCCATTTAACGTTAGTTTAACGCCATTTTACGTTAGTTTAACGCCATTTATCGTTAGATTAACGCCATTTTACGTTAGTTTAACGCCAATTAACGTTAGTTAAACGTCATTTAACGTTAATTTAATGCTATTTAACGTTAGTTTAACGCCATTTAACGTTAGTTTAACTTCATTTAACGTTAATTTAACGCTATTTAACGTTAGTTTAACTTTATTTAACGTTAGTTTAACTTCATTTAACGTTAATTTAACGCTATTTAACGTTAGTTTAACTTCATTTAACGTTAGTTTAACTTCATTTAACGTTAATTAAACGCCATTTATCGTTAGTTTAACGCCATTTAACGTTAGTTTAACGCCATTTAACGTTAGTTTAACGTCATTTAACCTTAATTAAACGCCATTTAAATTTAGTTTAACGCGATTTAACGTAAGTTTAACGCCATTTATCGTTAGTTTACTTCATTTAATGTTAATTTAACGCTATTAACGTTTGTTTAACGCCATTTAACGTTAGTTTAACGCCATTTAACGTTAGTTTAACGCCATTTAACCTTAATTAAACTCCATTTAACGCTAGTTTAACGCCATTTTACGTTAGTTTAACGCCATTTAACGTTAGTTTAACGTCATTTAACCTTAATTAAACGCCATTTAACGTTAGTTTAACCCCCATTTAACATTAGTTTAACGTTATTTAACCTTAATTAAACGCCATTTAACGTTAGTTTAACGCCATTTAACCTTAATTAAACGCCATTTAACGTTAGTTTAACGCCATTTACCGTTAGTTTAATGCCATTTAACGTTAGTTTAACGTCATTTAACCTTAATTAAACGCCATTTAAAGTCAGTTTAACGCCATTTAACGTTAGCTTAAC
>NW_024725487.1:0-23663 GCF_018991925.1 Homarus americanus | reverse complement strand
AACCGTTTTATCGGAAATTATCATGTAAATAGATAAGAAATTACCATTGCAATAAACATAACTGCCAACTAGACATAATCCTGACAGCTCTGTCCTCTTGTTCAACCTTAATACCGTACAACCCATGTTGTACTGCTCCCCCATTATACTTATGTTTTTCAATCCATTGTAATTTATGTATATATAAATACATAAATAATTAAATTAAAAATAATATTAAGAAATAAATGAAATAAACAATTTTGAAGTGATAACCGTGGTAACATCATGAGATGTTCTTATTACCACCATGCTATTGTACTATTCCAGATGATGCTAAATGTTACATAATACTTCCTTGAGATAAATGTATCGTATATATTAGGTGCCTAAAAGAGAGCTTAGGTTCTTAACTGGCTCAGCCATGTTAATATTGTTATAATTATCCACTCTGTATCTGTGTTTTTCTGACTAAATAAACTGTTTCAATTCAACTCAATCCCAACGCCCTAACCACTCTCACAACAGACGCTTCTTCTACTGCCGTGGGCGCCGTCATACAACAGGAGATCAACGGAACTCTCATGCCCATTGCCTTCTCACAGCAGCTTCAACCACCTCAACTCAAGTACAGCGCCTTCGATCGAGAGTTTCTGGCCATATATCTTGCTGTCAAGCATTTCCAGCACTTCCTCGAGGCCCGTCAGTTCACCATCTTCACTGATCACAAGCCCCTCTTCCCCGCCTTCGCTTCAGCCTCCCAGACACATACACTTCGTGTTCTTCGCCACTTGGTTACACCTCGGAGTTCACCAGCGACATCCAACACATCAAGGGCAGCCTAAACGAGATCGCCGACACCCTCTCTCGTTGTGTATCCAGCATTCTTCCCTCATCTCCACCCATGGATTACAGACAGCAAGCCATAGCTCAAGAGAACGACGAAGACCTTACAGCATACAAGACATCTCCTTCAGGTTTCGTCCTCCAGGAACTCCCCATTCCCGTCACGAACATCAAGTTATGGTGCGACATGACCTGTGGGCAGGTTAGACCGTTCGTGCCTCACATCCACCGCCGAGCCATCTTCGACCGCATCCATGGACTCAGCCACCCAGGTGTAAGGGCCTCCCAGCGCCTTCTCATGCAACGTGTCACCTGGCCCGGCATCAAGGCTGCCCAGTGCCTGGCCTGTCAGTCCTCTAAGATACATCGACACACAAAGGCTCCCTTAGAAACCATTCCTGTACACAAAAGACGCTTCCAGGTAGTGCACGTCGACATCGAGGGACCTCTTCCATCATTCTGCGGCAACACCTACATCTCCACCTGCACTGACCGTTTCACCAGGTGGACAGAAGCCATTCCCATGCCTAATGCTACAGCAGAGACAGCCGTCCACGCCTTCCTGTCTGGTTGGGTCTCCCGTTGCGGTCGTTCCACGGCTGTCATCACTGACCGAGGAGCCCAGGTTGAGTCACAACTCTGGCATAGTCTCCTACAGTTCCTCGGCACTTCCAGGCACCGCACTACTGCTTACCACCCTCAATCCAACGGCATGGTAGAGCAGTTTAATCGGCAGCTGAAGGTCGCCATCAAGGCACAGCACGACCACTACAGCTGGACGGATGCTGAACCCTTAGTGCTCCTTGGCATCCGCGTATCACACAAAGAGGACATGGACTGCAGCCCAGCAGATCTCACCCTAGGCGAGCCCCTTCGCCTACCCGGGGATTTCTCACTAACTCCTGACCTTGACCACTTCATTCCTGCTGCCCGTCACGACCTATTGCAGACACTACGACAACGGTTTACCCGGCTACTGCACTGGCCTTTAGACATCAGTCGATAACCAGAGCGATAAAACCAGGTATACTCTTTATCGGTGCGATATACACCTTGTTTCTTCGGCGGATTTGGTTTTGCATGGCGAAGTTCTGGCGATCGTTATGGGCCGACACCGTCAGCATCGATCGAGTGAAGCCGGTCACCTTACCTGATAGGCCCCCAGCCCAGCATTACCCCCAACAAACCACGCCTGCACCAGTCTGCCCACAGTTGCCACTAGCAGCACCACCTTGTCCATAACAGTTCTTTGTGCCCTCCTTTCATTCTCAGATACCTACTGCTCCTGATGAAGATCATGCACCTAGCCCTGTGGACCCAGACATACCACCCAGCACCCCCAAGGACTGTGCACTTTGCCGCCAAAAAAACACCACATTCTCCCCAGCAAACCATGCCTGCCGCCCCCCACCCCCCCTTCACCTGTCTGGTCACCATTGCCGCCCGCAGCACCCTCTTTTCTCCCTCAGGTACTTACTGCTCCTGACCCTGCCCCTGCATCCGGCCCTATGGACCCTGACACCCCACCCTGCGCCCGAGGACTATGCACCTACCGCAAGAGAAGCACCACATTCCTCGCCTGTTCAACCTTCTCTTATCTACAACCATCCTTCTCCCTTTGCTTCTCCCACAGATTTCGTGTCACTAGACGGAGTCGTCACCCATAGCGGCCGAGCAGTTCACACCCCGGCCTGTTATGTCTCACATGTGGGATACAACCCTGACGACAAGTTTCCTGCAGTGCTCGGAGGGGAGTGGGTGTGTTGCAGTGGATACTCTCCCCTACAACTGCCGATTTGTCGCTTACCAGCCAACCCGCGGCGAGTTCCTCAGATAAGCCCACAGCTGCCAAAACGCGAATCAGTGCCTCCTTCCACCTCGACCACAGAGTGCGAGGGGCCACCTGGTCGCACGAGGCAAGCGAGGTCATCCGACACCTGCAAGCAGAAACACTCGTCAAGAACAACCAAGACATACGAGACAATGGTGACGTAGTTCCTCCACCGTGGAGCCCTCCACCAGCCTCATTCAAAATTACCGAACTAGGTGAGAGCAAAGCCAACCTCCAGAAGGAGGACCTCAAAAGAATAACTCTGGAAGCCATAGCCACCGAGACACCGACTGATGCAGCATCATACTTCACAGACGGCTCGGTGGATCCAAAACATCATACATCCGGAGCGGCCTTCTACACCCAAGGTCAAACCCACCGATGGAGACTTTCTAATGACTGCTCCACCCTACAAACAGAGTTGGTAGCAATCTCAAAGGCCCTACAACACGCTGCAACACAACACAACAAGTCCATCATAATTCACACGGACTCGAAATCGGCCATGCAGGCGCTGCAACACAGTCAACCAAGAGACAACGTCCACATCATAACCTCGATCCTCGCACAGCTACAGCAATTCCAAAGACAAAACCGCCCAGTCGTCTTACACTGGATTCCCAGTCATGTAGGGATCGGGGGAAACGACGTGGCAGACGAAGCAGTCAAGGCAGCCACACGTTCTAGTAGCGTACACATTAAAGTTCCAGCAAGCGTGCAACAGATCAAGAATCACCTTAGAAAGACTAGCAAGCTCCACATCCAAAAGAGCTTCCATCACGCATTCAACGCTGGTTCCCAATCAGCCAAATGGTACCTGGCGGCCACAAAAGGGGAGCCACCTTTCGCGGACAAGAAAACACCAAGACAAACCCAAGTTAGCCTTCATCGACTACGACTAGGGTACAAGTGCTCCTGGCAGATGATCGGAAATGACGTCATGGAATGCACCTACTGTCAGGAGCCAGCAGCCAACCCACTTGAACACTATCTCCTCGACTGCGAAGTCACACAAGACCTCCGAAACAGAACTCAAAACTTCCAAGAAGCACACACAACACCAGCGGCCACTCTAACCCGAAAGGCCCAAACAAACCACATTCACCACCTTCTCCGGGTCATCACACGATACCCACCACCCAGATAGCTTAGAAAGTATCCTCTCCCAGCAGGTGCGGACCCCAGTTCGGGGGGCGCGCCACTCCGAAACTGACCACGTCCAAGAGTGGGGGTTGGTGGTAAGCGTCCACTGATCGGGGGTCCTCTCACACTTGCAACCTGCAGTATCCTTCCATATCTGCAGGTAGGACAACCTCCAATCCCAATCCGGTCTGGCTGCTCCAGGAGCTCCAGCCGGAACCACCAAACGGGCCGCCTATAAGCAAAGGCCCGTGTCGGACTACGGTCCGGCAATCTCAACAAAAACATATGTAATTCAGTTGCCTCTGAAAATGTCTTGAATATGGAAACAACGGAGTACTCCGTTGTTTCCATTTTCCCGTGTGATTTTATCAAGATTTATCTTATCCACGTTTTCATTGTGGATTTACATTATATATATATATATATATATATATATATATATATATATATATATATATATATATATATATATATATATATATATATATATATATAAAACGCCATTGTGAGTTTCCCTTCTCACCTCCATCCTTAGTATATATGTATGTGAGCCTAACCAAGAAATTTGACAACTGGCCACATACACTACGCTTCACTCTTACGGTTTACCTTCCCCCATAGTCCGGCACAGTCTCTGACCAACACAACTCAACAGATCTTAATTCCCAAGATATTATAATATCATTACTGTTCTTCAACAGCTAAGATGTATAATCACGTAACAAGATTAACAATTACACTAGTCCATCAAAATTTTAAACTATGAAAGAAGTGAATTGTCTGGGTAATGGTAGGCATTCAGTAATATTATATAAATAGAGGATATCTCAAACTATTTTAGAGACTTGCTCTGTATCTGTTTTTATCACATCAGCTCAGTTAGGTTCGTGTGAAATAGACAATATGTCCACTGTTGCCAGACTTGATCTCCTTGGGCAATGGTATTCAGAAGAAAAAACCTTATGTTCCTATGTACTACTTGTCTGCTCTATTCAGGAAACATGTTGTAATATATTTGTTGTGCTAGTCCGATTTTGTTAGCTACTGTAATATACTGTAATTTAATGTGAAACTTATTGAGGTAAAAATGGTAAGTGTAACCTCACAGTAAATCTCAGTAACTATGCCCTGGCAAGTGTACTCTAACCACTGCCGCGTCGAATTAAAACTATTAGAATAGAAAATTACTCTGAAAAACAATTCTCTTTACGTAAACTATTATCAAGGGTAAGAACACAGAATTATTTTTCTGTAATCATCAATACAAAACTAAGGACTAATGTTCTTATGGGAGAATTTAGCCACCTGAACACTCGGTCCAGAGTTAATCCTCTTGACAGGAAGCGGCTGGAACTCTATTATTCTGAATTGTTGAAACTCCACAATAACGTATGGAATAAATTAAAGTTTGATTCAAGAAAACATTGAAGGAGATATTTTAGTGTTTGTCCTCAGTGTTTATACGAAGTCTTCACCATCCCTAGAAGCTTTGGTTCACACTCATGTTATCTCAACCACAAGGGAGTTAATTACTCGGCCAGGAGTGTCGGCTCAGTTTTCAAACATGATCCTATTACCAGTGACACTAGCTTTGTAAGAAAAATCAATATCAAGATAATATAAGAATGTTCAGCCCGAGGTTAAATAGATTGTTGTATAATTTTAGCGATGAGCCAAGGCAAGTAACATGATAACTATGATGCTCTAATTTACGAATTGATATATTTCAGAAGATACTGTCAGAGACTTGGTCTGTTATTGACTAATATCACCTTTGATGTTGTTAATTAACGTGGTATGTACTTAAGTGCGAGGTTATATGACAGAGCAGCTTACTGTAGTGGCTAGATAACATTATGCTGCTTTCTAATTCAAAATCTGTTAGGATTTACATTACTGCATCAACTCCTATCGTGGCACAACATGGAAATTACTCTTCTTGTAAAACAGCATTAACATTAGTAGTAATAGTAGTAACTGCCTGACATGGGCAATTGTGTTAATAGTTACACATGTGGACAACACATAAGCTCTTCATCCACGGTGAGGAAATGGACTTGGTGCCGCCTGCTGGACGTAACCAAGAGCCTTAAGCTACTTAGCAATACCAGCTGAGCTGTGAGGATTCATGGCTTCCCTGAGACCCGCGGGAACACCAGGAAAGTTGAGCGTTGCTGTGTGTATCAGATTTCTGCCTGCATGCACACGCATGCATACATACATACATACATACATACATACATACATACATACATACATACTGTACATAGTCACCTAAAAAATTCCGTGTCCTCGGCAATCAAAATGAACCTCTGGAGCGAACCCTGTGAGTTTTCTGGTTAATTTGTGATTTTCTACCAATAAATGGAGCTTTTTACAGCACGAGTTAAACAACACGGCACCTAGCATAGTTGCCGGGAGTGTTCCAATAGTTGGAGCTATTCACGCCTGGCGACTTTATGCACAAATCACTAATTTAAGAACCAGTTGATGTCATAATAAAAGAAAATATTATTATGGAACTAATACTGTAGAATTTTTTTTTGGTTACTATACTCCTTTAAAGTGAATGTAGCTATTTTTAACTTGTCAGACCTGTCATTAATGTTATGTTGTAATGCATCAACATTTTATCACATTTTACATTATTAATATTAAGTGAGCAAAACCTGATGACTGTATCTGTAAGTTCGTAACTTGGTAACTAGCAATTTGTATGAATGAATGAGTAAATAAAATTCACATAGGTAAAAATCACCATTCTATATCTACAAGAAACGGTAAAGAATCGGAAAAGGTAGATCAAGGAAACTACGGACGAACAGAAATGTATTTATTCTAGTGTATTGTCCGGTGTTTCAAGCGAATCTGACCTTCATATCCGTTGCAAATGAGCCGTTGTGAAGACATGATTCTACCCCCTCCTCCCTCAATTACCAACAATATTGGTTGAGCAAAGTGGCCAGGATTTTGAAGTAGAGGGAAAGTGTGGGGTAAAAATAAGAAAAACAAAACTGACGAAAAGAAACCCAACGAAACCTTCCAACTAGAGAAACAAGAAGCACCTAACCTAACCTCCGTTGTGTAAGGAGCTTACCTTAATTAACAGATGCTAGAGGATAAAGTGATGGTACTTGTAGGAGGAAGTGGTGGAGTCGTGTGATCGTTGTATTCGGCTTGGAACACGTATACAGAACGAAATGTTGTCGGTAATGTTCCTTCTCATAGTCAGCACTAAACACCCAACTCTTGATATCCTTCCACAATCGTTCTATATTTTGCGTATGAACGCCTGTAGCACTTCACAGAGGTTGGCAGAATACCATGAGCCTTAAAAATGTCAATATCAACGGTTTCGTTTTTAAAATACACGATTAACGGTTTGCCAAGCAGAGATAGAACACCCGTGCAGAGAGAAGCCATCTTACCACCAACCAAATTCAAAACTCTGAGCATGCTCACGAGTATCACAACACCTACAGCAACGTTGATTGGCTAGACATAGTCACGTGACACCAAAACGTATGGTGATTGGCGTGTGAGTCAGACGGAAGCACTAGCTGCCGCCCAAAAGGCAAGTTGAGTGAAATTTAATTCCAAAATACTCGAAAAAATAAATTTGCGACGGAAATGTAATGTAATATATATATATATATATATATATATATATATATATATATATATATATATATATATATATATATATAGGCTGTATATATATATATATATATATATATATATATATATATATATATATATATATATATATATATATATATATATATATATATATATATATATATATATATATATATATATATATATATATATATATATATATATATATATATATATATATTATATATATATATATATATATATATATATATATATATATATATATATATATATATATATATATATATATATATGTATATATATATATATATATATATATATATATATATATATATATATATATATATATATATATATATATATATATATATATATATATATATATATATATATATATATATATTGATATTGATATTGATATTGACGGTATATATGAGGAAAATACATCAAAACACAAATGCACAGAAAAAACTTCTTACTGCACACAGACCAGCTCACCACACGCATCTCCTCACACTTGTTACACTCGGTTTAGTTGACATGACGTCGTCACTTCTTTTACTCATCCATTTCCAGTGATCCTGTTCTCATTTACTCATACCCCACAAATATTTCCCGCTGACACGTCTTTCCAACACCACCATGCATAACTTTCTTCTTCTCTCCTTCCTCTTAACCTTCCCATTATCGTTATAAATGTTCCTTGTATTTTCTTTCTTCCCTTCATTAATTAATCTCTTCCCTTCTCCTTCCTCACTCGTTACATTTTACATGCTCATCAGTCCCCCTCGTGTTCTCTCCATCCCCCAATTTCTTACCTCTGTGTAATTGGGTATTGCTATGTAAGAAGGAATAGAAGCTTCAGAGGCAATTTCCGCTATATATTTCTTCACCACTGAGTCACCAGTCTTGTCCTGTCTCAGAAAACAAAGGTTAAGACACACAATAGTTCAATACTACGGATGATGAGCACGAAGTTCAAATTCCAGTCTCTCGTATCAGGTCAGAGGTCATGACATACATCGTTGAAGGTTAATCACATAATGGGGGACAAAATGTGTTTCTTGTGAAGGCAATAGTCTTTACTGCCTCCAGAATCATCACTAAAGAAAATTTATGCCTGAAGGTTATATACTAACTAGACCAGTATTCAGCATTAGATCTGAGGTTATTGCTACAGTACCATCACAGCGCTTACAGAAGGTAATCATTTGTACAGCTCACATACTTAATGACAAAGAGTCAAATTTCAGATGAGAAGTCACAGTTGTTTACAGAGTCTTCATGTGTTGTAGGAATAATTGTGACATAACAATAATTTTAGTATATATTAAAACAATCGACCAAGCTTGTGCATAGGACCATAACGAATATGAACGCCATATACATTATAATTAAATGACATAAGTACTAACTAATATAACCTAAACAGGTATTAGTAATAGTAATGGTTGCGCCTCGTGTAACGAGGATGGCTGGCTCTGAATTTGTTTAAGGTGTAGAAGCTGTCGCCAACACAACAACCACACCCTAAGTTAACAATTTGCATGACCCAGTGTCAAGGAATAATCCAAGAAGACCGGACAACTCGCCAACTGCACTGGCGAACCATTACCCCGGAACACGATCCGCAAATCGATTAACATCCAATGTTCCCAATTACTACTGGACAGACGGAGACAAATGGCGTAAATAAACTTGCCCATAGTTTCACCCTGCCTGGGGATCGAACCCCAGTCCGCTCGTTTGCGGAGCGAGCATGCTGACCATGACACCGCAGGTCGCCAAACATACATATATACAAACATACATGCATACATAAATACATACGTACCTACGTACATACATACATACTCGTACATTTTTGTAAGGGATAGCCCACCAGGGCACAGGTCAATGACCCACGTCAGGGCCTGGGACCGAAAATGTTGTTATTATTATTATTATTATTATTATTATTATTATTAAAAATTAATAAATGTTAAATAAAAATGTAATACCCTAAGAGTCTACGATATAACAATGTTAATAATGATAATAATGACAATAATAATAATAATAATGATAATAATAATAATAATAATAATAATAATAATAATAATAATAATAATAATAATAATAATAATAATAATAATATTATTATTATTCTTATTATTTTTATTATTATTAAAGGACCATAAATAAAAAATAAATAAAAAGATCAAGAGTGAGATACAATATATGTATGTTGTGTTGCCAAAGTAAGAGAAACAATTGAGACCCTGCAATTGTGTGTAAATGAGGCAGAAAGTCAGATCAGCAATCTAGGACTTGGTCACAATTTTTGTGATGTCATATGGCAGCAGGGTCTACCATTAGACAAGAAATTATGCTTCTAATATATTCCCAGACGGTAGTACCTCCCTGTTTGGTAGGTGCCTACTATCTACTACCTACAGGCATTATAGTCAAACTTTTTACTAAAGATTTACCTAGTGCATAAGTAATCACCTAAAACTCTATGGTGGTTAAAATATCACAGTTCACTTAGATATATAAAGTACCTTAACTTCTATCTTTAATAATATAACCAAAATTACTGGTACTTGAGGTCTTTATGTAACATGGGGTGCCAAGGCCAAATGGGCCTTAGTTTATGTAATGGTTTCAGAGTTGAGTTTATATCTTCTTAGATGCAGGACTAAAATCCAACAAATTGTATATGAAACATAAATTGGATTTTCTTTTAACCTGGCTGCAGAAAACAATTCAATTAATATATATATATATATATATATATATAAATATATATATATAATCAACACCACAACCCGCCAGGATTCGAACCCACTGCCCACGAGCCCACGACTGTGACCGGGGAACGCTACCTCTGGACCACCAGGATACGGGTAGTCCCCATTAGAGGTTCACGGCGCCATAAGCTCGTTGAACAGGCTTTGTGTGAAATATAACAGAGTCTAGGACTGCTTTAGTATCCTGGTGGTCCAGAGGTAGCGTTCCCCGGTCACAGTCATGGGCTCGTGGGCCGTGGGTTCGAATCCTGGCGGGTTGAGGTGTTGATTGTATGTAGAAGTCCGCGTGCTTTATTGGGATAATGAAATATATATGGATCCTAGTGTTTCGAAGCCGGATTTGGTAAAACGTTACTCTGACCACCTACGTGATACAGCAGTCGGTAGTCAGGTCAGAGGGTAAGCTGACCCAATCATTGTGGACTTGTTCTCACCCTCCTCTGTATATATATATATATATATATATATATATATATATATATATATATATATATATATATATATATACCTTGTTTTGTACTTCTCGCTTAGTCTGTAAGTCACCCTGAAGATGTGAATAACACTAAGCGCTTAGGAACTTCGTGTTTTCTTCTTTCCTTGTGAATATCAGTATATATATATATATATATATATATATATATATATATATATATGCATATACATTAGGCCGGTTGGCCTGTGCATGGCAGCTCCTGTCAAGAGTTACTACCACTATCTATCATCCATGAATCTATCTTGCCTCCTTTTAAAACTTTCCAGCGTTCCAACACTTACTACAAAGTTGCTAAGCTTGTTCCACTCGTCCACTACCCTATTTGTGAACCAGTTCCTTCCTATCTCCCTCCTAAACCCAAACTTATCCAACTTAAATCCGTTGCTACGAGTCCTATCCTGCTCGGATACTATAAGAACTTTATCTATATCTCCTTTATTGATTCCTTTCACCCACTTAAATACTTCTATCATATCTCCCCGCACTCTTCGTCTTTCTAGGAAATGCATGTTTAGGTTCCTTAACCTATCTTGATATAGGTTTCTAAATTCCGGAATCATTTTCGTCATTCTTCCCTGCACAGACTCCAGTGAATTGATATCCATTATATAATAATGGCACCAGAACTAAACTGCATAATCGAAGTGCGGCCTGACTAGCGCAAGGTATAGTTGCAATAAGACCTCTGCATTCTTATTACTTACACTTCTAGATATAAATCTTAATACTCTGTTTGCCTTATTTCGAACATTAACGCACTGTTTTCTAGGCCGTAGGTCTAGACAGGTCGACTTCTCTAGGTTGATGTTGTTAAGGCTGTATACATTAACGGTATTTGTTCTTCCAATATTAAGTACGCTGCACTTGCTGGTGTGAATTTCATTTGCCATTTTTCTGACCACGCCTGCAATTTTTTTCAAATCCTCCTGTTGTGCATTTGCATCCTGCCCTGAATTAATATGCCCCCCTATTTTGGTGCCATCCGCAAACTTGCTTATGTCACTGATGATCCCAGTAGCTAGATCGTTTATATACATTATCAACAAGAGTGGACCCAGTACTGACCCCTGGGGAACCCCATTGGTTACACAGCCCCACTCAGATTTAACACCATCTACGCTGACCATCTGCGTTCTATCTGTGAGCCATGATTTTATCCAATTTAAAACTTACCCCTTGATACCATGAACCTTAACCTTTCTCAGAAGCCTCTGATGCGGTACTGTCAAACGCTTTGCTAAAGTCTAAGTAAATAACATCGTAATTTTCGTCATTATGTACAACCTACAACCTACAGTGTATATGTATATATGTATATATATATATATATATATATATATATATATATATATATATATATATATATGTATATATATATATATATATATATATATATATATATATATATATATATATATATATATGTATATATATATATATATATATATATATATATATATATATATATATATATATATATATATATATAAAATATTCAGAAATTTCGGTGTGATATTTAGAGACTTTATTACGTAAATGACCAATATGCCGCTATGCTGAGTCATCCTAACCTACGTGATAGGTTAACTGAGCGAGGGTACAGCGCCTACCCACACTTAGTGAGAGCTTTTGGAATTAGGCCTATACAATATTAAAAGTATTCTAGCGAATTAATATGGACGCGAATCATGAAATTACGTGACATTTAGTAAATTTAAAATTATTATAGATCGTTTCTCAGTCTAAATATGTTACGTGTGTCCAAACGAAGGTATTAGTTGTGTGGGAAAATATGTCACTAGCTCAGGCTGAGGCCTTGAGGAGACACCCTGGCTGGTCCTCAGTCACGCGAAAGCGATCAGACAGACAGGACGTCTCATGCGCGTCCGTCCAGGAAAAACGTTCACGTGGTCTGGTCTCCTCGCGCACATGTCTCCAGTGTCGCAAGTAAGTTTTATTCGATATCAGACAGGGTTTAGATAGGGCAGAGAAGAAGTTAACAATAGCTAACAGAGAGCTCATTGCAGGGTTTCTGCAGAACCCACTTGACTGCGATTGATGATTTCGATTGACGACTGACGATTGATGATTGGCGATTGTCGCGATTGGAACGATCGGAGCAGGCTTGTCACTGGTGCGCAAGGTTTTAGCTGGGACCTCCCAAGTGAACGAGTGCCCCCGACAACTAAACTACCTGTGACCAGCATCCGCATTGGGTGATTAGTTCTCCCTATTGGGGTTCACAACACCACGTGTCTTCGTCAGTTAGAACTAGTGTCTATCTAACGGGAAAATAGAACCCCCCCTGAGCTGGACAGGTTTCATTGGCTGACTGGCAGTCACTCTCTTCCGGTTCATGGATGTACTGAGTGTAAACTGAGGCAGTCTGAGTGAATGAACGGTAACACACTGAGACCAGGAGAATAGTGGGTACTTAGAGACATTTTATCTCCCCAGTATGGGTGTGTTCTGAGCTTGTGTGATGCATGTTATGGGAAACGGTGTTAAGGTGCATTTAGAATTTCCCAAGTCCAGGTGTGAAAACAGCGCTCCTCATGGTTGATTTTCACACGTGAGACGTAAGAATTCCTATCCAAAGTTGTGAATAGCTTGTTAGTGCCTTAAAAAAATAAGGGTGCATTCTGAACCTATGTGTGAGATTAAGGAGCATGTTTTACGGGTATTGGTGGAGAAAAACATTCATGACTCCTGAGATTCTAGAGAAAGTACTGACCAAAAACAGCAAAGCACCCGCCTGCCTCATGGGTCATGAATGATTTTCTTGGGTTTCTTGCAAATGCCAGCCTCCTTGGCAGGCTAGTAGTTACACCTTTCGGGTTATTGGGCAGTTAGAATTGTAGTAGTTGTGGGTCATCCCAGACAGGCTATGATTGATCCATGTGTGTAGCTAATATTTCTTAATATGTTTTATACCATTTCTCGGTGACTGATATTATTTTGTTGAATGCCCATTAAGGCCTGGTCATGTGTGTAAGCAACATTTCCTAATATTTTGATACTATTCCTCAGTTACTGATATTACCTTGTTGGTTGTAGTTAATATTCCTCAATATTTTGTTAATAATGTTTTCTAACGGTTATGTGCCCCTAAGGGATGTGAGATAACGAGGGACTGTTTTCAGATGAGCTCCTCATTCTGGTGTAAGTAGCTCTGTTACCTTAGTAGTGCTCATTAGGCATTTAATATTTCTACCTATTTTGTATATCATGTATAACCTTTGTTCCCCAGTGTAGTGTTTTAAGCCAGACTAAGAGGTGCGCAAATGTTGGTGTACCATTATTGATTGTGGTTGTAGTGTTGGAGGGAATAGAAGTGTCAAATTTTATAGTGCGCCTCATTCACCCCAATCACAGGTGCTATCCTTCCACAGGTGACGGATGCATGTGTTCTGGGTATCAAGTTCTATCTACAGGAGCGAACACAAACACCTGTAGAGTTTTCGTAGGTTCTATTTCCTGGATAAACAGAGATACACAAGCGAGGTGGCGCTCCTTACTCTGTCTGGGGGGTCAACTAGCCTTTCGGGCGACATGTGGTAAGTGATACATTAGCAGCTTCCATATGTCGCCAGGCACATTAATTAAGCGTGTGGGACATGGTAAATACATTGCCACACGCTGCTAGCTAGGCTGAATAAATAGTGTATATAAATGGAGCACATACATAATATACATGCAGCATACATAATATGCATACACCTCCCTCCCCTCTATATGCTCATAGCAAAGTCTTGAGCGGACCTTTTCTTTTAGATCCGTTCTGAGCGTTGAGGGACTTGATCACTGGGAAGGGTATGGGACTCAGCACTGGTGGCGGGGTCAGCAGAAGGCATTGTTACTGGGCGGAGAAAACGGCGGTTCCTCCACCACACACGACCGCTGGGTAACCGCACCTGGTAGTCCCGTGACCTACTGAGACACATGACTACGCCCACTTTGTCCCAACGTAGGGAGGTCGGGTCCTGAACACGGACTTGGGTGCCGACACTCAACCTGGGGAGAGAACGGGCGTGGTCGTTGTAGCGGGCGACGACGTCTTGAACACGTTCGGCGGCTCGGCGATCACAATCCTCTGTCTTGGCCTGCCACTCCTTGGAGAAGGATTGAGGGTGAGCAGGGACACAAGAACAAAGGGGGCGTCCATACAAGACCTGGGCAGGGGAGCGTCCGGTGTAGTTAGGTGTGTTGCGGAGTTCAAGGAGACCCCGGTCGAAGGCCTCGCAGTCAATATTTCCAGAAGGGGCCACCTTAAGGATGAGGTGCTTCAGGGATTTGACAGCAGCCTCAGCGTGGCCGTTGGACTGCGGGTAATGGGGCGATGACAACACATGCCGGACTCCCCATCGGTCAAGGAACACAGCAAAGTCCCGGCTTGTGAACTGGGGCCCTCCGTTGGTTCGCAGGCGCACAGGAACGCCCACGTCACGGAAGTAGTGGCGGAACTTGCTGATGGTGGCGGCAGACGTCGTGTCATTACCGCACTTGATGACAACCGGCCAACCAGAGAGACGGTCGACGATAACAAGGAAGGACTTTCCTGACACAGAGAAAAAGTCGGCCGACACAGACTCAAAGGGGCGGGTGGGGTTGTCGTCACTCATGAAGGGTTCCTGCTGCTGGCTGGGTTGTAATACTTGGCAGGGCTCACACGCACGGACAACATTGGAGATGTCGGAGTCGATGCCGGGCCAGAACACAGTCTGTCGTGCACGTCGTTTGGTGGCCTCAGCTCCACGGTGACTCTCGTGAAGGCGAGCCAAGGCGTGGGGACGTGAGGCAGCAGGGACAACTACACGTGCTCCGTACAGAACAAAGTCCCCGTCGCAGTAGAGTTCATCGCGGAGTTTCCAATATGGGAGCAGGGTGTTGTGAAGATCGTAGCGGTTGGTACGGAGTCCATTCCTCAGACACTCGACGAGTCAGACGTAGGAAGGGTCATCTCGGGCAGCTGTTCGAAGGTCCTCCATTGCCTTGTCGTCATCTGGTGACAGGTCCGAACGAAGGGCTTGGACGGCGTGTAGGGTGACCACAGTCCTGACAGAAAGAGCGAGGTCGGCGTCAAGCACATGGTCTTCTGGAGTAGGGCGGCTGACAGGAGAGCGGGATAAGGCATCAGGGATGCAGAGCTCCTTACCAGCACGCCACACTGCTGTGTAGACGTACGCCGAGAGCTTCTCCTTCAGACGCTGGGGGCGAGGGTTCTCAACGGCGTCCAGCGTGTAGTGGTTGAGGATCGGGACAAGCGGGCGATGGTCGGTCACAAGGTGAAAGTAGTGCAGGCCTATGAGGTAAAACCTGCACTTGGACATCGCCCAAACCACAGCCAACAGCTCCAACTCAATAGTGGCGTAGCGCGTCTCGGTGTCAGAGAGGAAACACGAGCCACACTGGACGAGCCGGAACTGCCCTCCACCATGATCCTGCAATAGGGCATATCCCACGCCGTACAAGCGTGAGGCATCTGTCTGCAGAACCGTCGGCAAGGCTGGGTCAAACGTGGCGAGGACAGGTGGACTAGACAGGGCCTGTTTCACTTGCTGGAAGGCCTTGTCGTGGTCGGGGGTCCACAGGAATGTCCTCTTGGGGCTCATCAGGGGGCGAAGTGGTTGGGCAGCTGCGGAGATGTCCGGCGAAAACTCTGCTAACTGGTTAGCAGGGGTGGGAAAATCTGTGATAGCGCGGACCTTCTCCGGGTCAGCTGCAGTACCATTCCCTCAGAGGGTGTACCCACAAAAGTCCACTGAAGAGCTGGCCAGAACAAACTTGTCGGCATTTAAGGTGATGCCGTGCTTCCGGCACCTGTTGAGTACCTCGTAGATACGGCAGAGGTGGGCCATGTAATCCTCATCGTACATGAGTATGTCGTCGACCACTTTCACGCAGTTTGCCAGATCTTGTAGAGCCATATCACCTCGAAGACAGAAAGCGTCCCCTGCAGCAGTGAATCCCATGGGGCCACGGCAATAACAGTAACGTCCATGCGAGGTGATGAAAGTTGTAAGTGGTCGGTCTTCTTCGGCAAGCTCTATCTGCCAGTATCCACACAGGGCGTCCATCGTCCTGAAGAAGCGCGCCTTCGGGTTCACACTGCGTATAGCTGCAAAGGGCGTGGGAGAAGGGTGTTGAGCTTGGAGAGGTCAGTGGTGATCCGAACACCACCTTTGGGTTTTGCGACGACTACCATAGGGTGACACCATGGAGATGGGTCATCACCGGCTGGTGCATAATTTCTTGGGCGACCATGGAGTCCAGCTCGTTTTTGACCGCCTCGCGGAAGGCCAGGGGAACCAGTCGAGGGGTGTAGATAGCGAAGGGCTTCGCGTCGTCCCTCAAGTGGATCCTCATGGGGGGGCCTACCATCTTCTTGAGAGGCTTGGATTCCAGAGCGGACTTGGTCATCAGAACGTCGCTGAATTCCTTCAGGAAGTACTTCCGAGCATCTGAAGGAGAGGTGTCACTGGCAAGAGGCAGGGGTAGGCCGGCAGCAGGGTAGTTGCTGCTCCCTTCGTGCACCCTGTTGGCGTGTTTTACCTCGAGAATAGGTTTGGGGAAGCCCTGGGAGATGATGGCCAACTCTTGACAATGTCTGTAGGACAGCAAAGGAGTCGGGACACCGTTATGCACATCAATCCAGGCTTGACACGACTTGTTGCCAAAGGTGACCTGTGCTTGGAGTGAACCTAGGGCTGGGGCCATCTGTGACCCATCTGCCGTGAAGCGGAGATCCTTGGGAGGCGGTCCTAGATCACGTGGAGAGAGCCCCAAGCATTGCAAATGCTGGGGACCGATGACTGTAGCATCAGCGCCGGTGTCGGGCAACATCTGAAGACAGGATGACACACTGCCGTAGGTCACGATAACGCTGATGTGCTGGGGATCTTTGGTCCTGGGACGCGAAGGGGAGCACACGTTCCTAATATGGCTCGAGCGTTGTCCAGGGTCGTCATGCTTCTGATTGGAAGACTGTGGGCGGCCCTCACTGGTGGAAGGGCACTGAAGCTTCCGCCGACGCTGTCCCTTGGGTTTTTTGGTAGGGCAACACTTGTCGTAGTGGCCCAGACGACCGCACACAATGCACTAGACGCGTTTGGCTGGACACCGTACTGTGAGTGACTAGTGGCCCTTACGGTCACAACTGTTGTAGGTAGACTCAGCAGCTGGACGCACCTGTGTTCCGTGCTGCTTACCACAGTTGTTACAAAAGGAGCCGGGCGTGGTGGTGGGCGAAGGGGTTGGAGTAGACTTCTTGTCCTTCTTGTACCGGGACACAGCGCGTACAGCTGTAGGGGGAGATCGGATGGCAGAGGTGGCACACCTGGCAGCCTCATAGGAGCGATATATCGTCAACACATCCTTAAGAGAAGAGGAAGAGTCGAGGGAGGTGAGGCGTTGGACAAGCTCCTCGTCCTTAACACCCATTAGGATCACCTGCTTCAACTGGGTCTCCTCGCACTGCTGGTGGTGGCCTAGACATATATCTACCTCTTCCGAGGCTCTCTTGAGTCGTACATAAACGGCATCAAAAGTCTCGCCCTCCATCTGTCTACAGCGGAATGAAGCGTAAAGCTTCATTCCGCTGCCCTTTGATGTGCCATTGCAGAATATCCAGTACCTCCACTACAGACAATGTCGAGGTCGGAGGTACCTGCAACGTATGTTCCAAGACACGCTGAGTTTCCAAGGACAGGCACATACGCAGCTGAATAAATTGTTTAGGCTGTGACAAACTCTGGAGATCCACCATTGTAGCATAATAAGTCCACCGTCGCCGCCATTCACGAAAAGTCTGGAAATTCACATCAGGCTTCAAGATGGGTGGTGTTTGAGCAGCCGCTTTAGGTGGGGCTGGGGGGCATGAAGAAAGCGTTGATGAGGTATCTGAACCAGTCAATACCGAGGCAGTGTTAGAGCCAGGGGCTTGGTTAACAGTGAGGCGAGATATGAAAGCTTCAAACCGTGCACTGTCTTCCAATCTCCGTTGGTGGTCTCTCTCTGCCTCTGCTTGCCTTCTTTCTTCATGCTCCACAAGTCTTCTAGCTTCGTCCTCGCGCCTCTCATCCGAGGTGAAGGGCTGCGCGATGTGGTGGGAGCTGGAGCGTCCTGTTCAGCCTGGTCATCCATCTCTGCCGAGCTCTCATCCAGCTGACTCATCCAGGTGTTGGCTCCACGACTGCGTAAGGCACGAGACATAATAACTTAATCTGTGTACTGTGTCTTAAATCAGTGTTGACCGGTCAGCCCGTTGTATCAACAAGATCTGAGACAAAAAAATTAATTAAATGCACAGATAAGTAGATTATATATATATAAAATATATATATATAAAGGAATGGCCGCAGTCAGTGTGTTCGTACGTGTGTGTGTGTGTGTGCGTGCCTCGGGCAGTGTCTCGCTGTGAGGGGGTGGAGGGGTGGAGGCGGCGACTCACTTCATCAGTTACCCTCCAGGCATGGCGGGGGGGAGGTGTACTCAACTCTACTCCTCACAAATGCCCAGAACATGCCTTTTACCTTGGGAATCCTTTAGAACAAGGTCACACAGTTATGGCACTAAACACACAATGCACTAAACACTTCACAGGAAATCACTGTCACTGACACTGCTCAAAGTTGCTATAAATTCTTTGAAGAGACTGCCATTAGCGGTGGTTGACACGGAACAGGGGTCCATAAGCAGGTCTTGCCACAAACTTTACACTTCACTTGTATAATGATCCAGTAAAATGACTCACTGCGCCATGCATTTGTTCTGGGTATCAAGTTCTATCTACAGGAGCGAACACAAACACCTGTAGAGTTTTCGTAGGTTCTATTTCCTGGATAAACAGAGATACACAAGCGAGGTGGCGCTCCTTATTATGTCTGGGGGGTCAACTAGCCTTTCGGGCGACTTGTGGTTAGTGATACATTAGCAGCTTCCATATGTCGCCAGGCACATTAAGTAAACGTGTGGGACATGGTAAATACATTGCCACACGCTGCTAGCTAGGCTGAATAAATAGTGTATATAAATGGAGCACAAACATAATATACATGCAGCATACATAATATACATAAAACGGAGAATATTTTTTTAAGTTAATTGTGTTTGTGCTGCTTCGGGTTTTTCTCAAGGGGGCGCTTCCACTGCATTACCATCCACTATAATCAAATACCCCGAGGGAGAGGAATTCCGACCGGTTACATATATATATATACACATATATATATATATACACACATATATATATATATATATATATATATATATATATATATATATATATATATATATATATATATATATATATATATATATATATATATATATATTTACAGTCCTAACAGCATGCGGACTTCTGCTATTACAATCAACACCTCACCCCACCAGGAGTTCAAACCCACGGCCTAACAGAGATCAAAAGGTGACCGGGGAACGCTACTCTAGACCACCACAGATACTAAAAGCAGTCCAGACTGTTATATTTCACACAAAGCCTGTTCAATGAGCTTATGGCACCGTATTTGATGACAACCCGCACACTTTCAGTGGTCAGGAGTAACGTGGGGTCTGAGTCCTGGCGGGGTGTGAGGTATTGATTATATATATATATATATATATATATATATATATATATATATATATATTTATATATATATATATATATATATATATATATATATATATATATATATATATATATATATATATATATATATATATATATATATATATGTTTCTGTAAATCTGACAATGAAAACGTGGATAGGATAAATCTTGATAAAATCACACGGGAAAATGGAAACAACGGAGTACCTTAGCTTTCGTCTTTATTCAAGACATCTTCAGAGGCAACTGGATTACATGGACAGAGAGAGGCTTAAATATACAGGGTGACCTAAAAACATGAGGTCAGGTCATAATGATGACATCCACTAATCCCCACACCAACACACACGTAGAGGAGCTAAAGAGAAGGGTGGTGACGTGACTCAGAAGGTTGCGGCTGTGGGTCAGGAAAAAGGACCCAGTACAAAATAACTATCATATATCAAGACTCAAAGGTTTTCAAAATATTTTAACTCCTAATACTGATGCGCCAAATTTATAATATATTATCAGTTTTGAACTGACCATCACTAAGGTTTATTGATTTTAATTCTTTAATCAAACTAGCTTCAACCAGAAGTCTTTCTGTGACACAAGATGATTTGAATACTTCTAAGCTTTTTTCCCAAGCAATGGGGTGATTATTATTCCTAACATGAACGAACAAGGCACTGCTTTCAGATGCAGTTCTGATATTATACTTATGTTGTTTGATTCTGAGCTGCAGTGTTTTTCCTGTCTGACCTACATAATTACAATTACATTTGCTACATGGAATACAATAAACACTTCCATTTACATTCAAACTTGGGCTATTCCTTGTTAACATATTGGTAATGGTTGAGTCATACTTGAAAACAACATTAATATTTAGAAGCTTGAGGGACCGAACTAACGGGACAAATTCATTACGATAGGGCAGAGTCAAAATATTCTTAAGTGTAGGAACTTGTCTAGTTTGAGAGGAATGAAAGGATTTTTTAGCCCTTTTAAAACAACGATCAACAAACACAGAAGGGTACCCGAGTTTCTGTGCAATAGAACGAATGTGTTTCAATTCATCGTCAATAAATTCAGAGTCACAAATACGCAGACATCTTAAAAACATAGCAGAAAAAACTGACATTTTGGTAGACTCAAAGTGATTCGATAAAAAGTGAATGAAACTATCAACCTGTGTGGGCTTTCTATATACCTTAAATTTATAGTTTTGGCCATTTCTCATGATAAGCATATCAAGAAATGGAAGGGATTCATTTATTTCTCTTTCAATTTTGAATGTGATACTAGGGACAATATTATTAAGCTTGTCTAAAAATTCCAATGGGTCACTGTTTTTAGGCCAAAGACAAAGAACATCATCTACATATCTATACCAAGGAGGAATAAAGTCCACTATATTGGGTAGTAATCTAGACTCAAAAAACTCCATGTAAATACAGGCTAGAGGAGCAGAAACACAATTACCCATGCTCATGCCAAATATTTGCTTGTAGAACTTCCCATTTGCTTTAAACACATTGTCAGTTACGCATAACTCTATCAATTTGAAGAAAGTATCATGTTCAATAGTTAAATCTAACAGTTGTAATTTATCTTAAAGAAATGAAAGTAGGTCTTTCACAGGTACTCTAGTGAACAGTGAATTTACATCAAAACTTATAAAATCGCAAGGTTCATTGTGTTTCTTGAGTTTATCAATTAAATCACTGCTATTGTGTATATGTGGATCTACATGAAAAAAAAAATTATATATATATATATATATATATATATATATATATATATATATATATATATATATATATATATATATATATATATATATATATATATATATATATATATATATATATATATATATATATTGTTATGTCGTCTCTTAATTTACTTTAATATCCAGGTTCTAGGCGTAACCAAACAAAAAAAGTGAAGTAAATTAAAAGGGAATACAAATAAATAAAGTAAATCTTTAAAAATTTAATTAAATTAAATATTAACACAATAAAGAGCCTCGTAGGCTGTCACAACAAATTGATTCACTATCGAAACCTTTAAGACACAAGTGATACTAAACATCGAAACATCAAAAGAATAAAAATAAAGCATTGGTTTACGTTAACACTGCATAAACATACAAAAACTAACACTGAAATTAACTAACGTGAAACAACACTGAATGCCTTAAATGTAATTAAGCAAGCACTGATGGACACATAAGAGACATAAATAGGTACTCACATAGATATGCCACATTGGTGGCGACAGGAACAACACAAATAAAATAAGTATAAGTAACAGGTGACGGATGTCACTCAAAACAACGTGAACTGAATGACAAGGAGGACTGGACTGGCCTCTGTCTGCTGATGGGGTACTATATTTAGGGTCGGTTCCTGCCAGTGCGACCTGCCCGTGAAACATGGGTCATTTAACGATGCAGATGGTCGTTAGAGAAACAAAGAATGCTTGTTACAATACTAAATGAAGAAATAAGATGGGCTTGAACAAATAATAACAGTTAAAACCTTAACAGCACAGGGTAAGGTGACTAGATTATATAATAGTAAATATAACACATCATTACAGGAATAATATGGAACAACATGGAAGCATGTTATAAAAAATAATAGAAAAATACGACACGGTCGTAACAATATATATATTTATATATATATATATATATATATATATATATATATATATATATATATATATATATATATATATATATATATATATTTCATGTAGATCCACACTGACAACGTGGATAAGATAAATCTTGATAAAATCACACGGGAAGATGGAAACAACGGAGTACCTTAGCTTTCGTCTTTATTCAAGACATCTTCAGAGGCAACTGGATTACATGGACAGAGAGAGGCTTAAATATACAGGGTGACCTAAAACATGAGGTCAGGTCATAATGATGACATCCACTAATCCCCACACCAACACACACGTAGAGGAGCTTAAGAGAAGGGTGATGACGTGACTAGACAGGTCAGGTCAGAAAAAAGGGACCCACAAAATAACTATCATACATCAAGATCAAAGGTTTTCAAAGCATTTTTAACCTTGGGCCACTAACAAATAAATTTATGTAACATATTATCAGTTTTGAACTGACCATCACTAAGGTTTATTGATTTTAATTCCTTAATCAAACTAGCTTCAACCAGAAGTCTTTCTGTGACACAAGATGATTTGAATACTTCTAAGCTTTTTTCCCAAGCAATGGGGTGATTATTATTCCTAACATGAACGTAACTACCACAAATGCTTTAGATGCAGTTCTGATAATATACTTGAAAAGTGCTTGATTCTGAGC